>NW_004443991.1:7884406-7886980 GCF_000243295.1 Trichechus manatus latirostris
GTGGAGCTAAGATGGATATGGGAGAGAGGAGAGAGGAACAGGAGCCAAAAACATACAAACAAACAAAGAAGTGTGCTAGGGGAGCTTGCTGTTGGAGTGGAGAGATGAGAGACTATGAAATGGAGAAAAACAAAAAGGGGAAGAAAAAGAAAAGGAAAACAAAAAGAAAAGGAAAACAAAAAGAAAAGAATAAATAAATAAAAATCAGAAAGGACAAAGAACAGCAAAGCTCTCTGGGATCCCACCAGTGCAGCTATGAGGTCTGGGGAAGTTGTTCTCAGGTGTTGCAGTACAGCCTGGCTAGAAGGCATAGAGGTATTCAGCACCAGATATTCAGGGAACAGAAAGAGAAGGACGGTATAGAGTGAAGAGAAACTGAGTAATGAAGAAAGACAAAAAGGGAAAAAAATTTAAAAAAAAAAAGAACAAGAAAAGCCCCCCAAAAAAATAAAGAAAAAAAAACCCATGAGAAAAGAAATGCACTCAGGGATCCCTCTGCACATCTGCGCAAGCCAAGAAGCGCAGTACCGCCAGGCCAGAATGGGCTCCCAACTCAAGAAAAGGAAAAGAAAACAAACAAACAATTCAAAACAAACAAACAAATGCCCTGGGATCCCACCAGCGTGGCTGCCTAGACCGAGAAGCAGGTTTCTCACTCGAACAGAGCTCCGCAGCCCCTCAGGAAGAAGTACAGATGGCGCACGAAGTCAGGTATTTGCACGAAAGGAGGGGCAGGTGGTGAGAGGTAAGGAAGAAATCAAAAGAAGCGGGAAAAAAGCAACAACAAATGGCACTCAGAGAACCAGCCAGTGCAGGCGGGTGGAATCCAAGCAGCTAGTGCTTCCTGGACAAGAGACTGTGGCCGCGGGAAGCAGAGGAGGCTGAGTGGGGGTGAAGAAGAGTGGGGGAGGGGAAAGCATACATTGCAAATTACAAGCTGTTCTGTCTCCTGCTGGAAGCTCAGTGAAGCTGCTTTCTCATACCCCCTATTTGCTGGTCTCTGATACGAGTCCAAGATGGCTGATCCATGCTGCGTTAGTTGATAGGGGACCTCTGCATGAATCTCTCCTCTCTCTCCGTTCTCTGTCAGTTTTCTCACTCCATTGGTGCTTGGCTGAGTTCTTTATCTCTTCATTTGATGTTTTAGGGTTTCAGGATTGCTGTTTTCTCTGTTTGGTTTAGTTTTTCGGATTTTGCTGTGTAGGGACAGTGTGTGCTTCTGCCTAGAGTCCCCTTTTGCAGGAAGCCTGTTTTTGGCTTCTTGTTTCATCTCTCTTTCTCACCTCCTTCCTTTCCTTTCTCCCGTCTAGCTGATGCCATGTACCATCCCTGCTCCTTCTTGATGGGCTGTGCCATGCTGCTTGGCTGGGGAGCTGCTTCCCCTGTCCACAACAACACACTGGTGGGCCCCCTTGCAGCATTTTTTTTTTTCCTCAGTTTCTTGACTCTCTCTAACTTCCTTCCTTTCCTTTCTCCAGGTGCTGTCTCTGCCGCTTTTTGATGGGCTGTTCCACACTGCTCAGCTGGGGAACTGCCAGCACATGGCTTCACTGGTTCACCCTGCCACACCGATGAGCACACTTGAGGCTTTTTTTTTTCAAATGATCTTTTTCTTTGGGTTTCTTGTCTCTCTCTACCTTCTTTCCTTTCCTTTCTCCCAAACATTTAGGTTTTTGACAGGCTTGTGACACACTGCTTGGCTAGGGAGCAGTGTCATGTAGCTTCCCCAGTCAACACCATCACACCAGTGGGGTCCCTCAGGGGCATTTTTAATTTTTTTTATTTTTATTCTTATTTATTTAACTTTTTAATTTTTTTTTTGCTTTTCACTTCTTTTTCTCTCTCTTCTCTCTGTTCTTTCCCACACTCACTTAACTCCACACATCACATCCTCCCCCTTCCTTCCTGCCTAACTGCACCACCCACTGAGTGCTGCACCCCCAAGTGGCACAGGTTCAGACTTCAGTACCCCACCCTGCACTGCCCCCCAGCCCCACCCTGTTGGCCTCAGTACGTGCCAAAAACTACCTATCCCCACCCTTCGCCCCTCCTGGACCTGCCCTGCTGCACCATAGCTGAGCGACCGTTTCTTTCCACCTGGACAAAGTGGTGAGAAGTATGATGCCCACAGATGAGCAAACAACAAAGAACACCCAGCCCGCCTGCCCAGACATAACCAAATAAAACACAAAAAGGTCAAAAACAAACAAATCTACAATCAATAAACAACAACAACAAAAAATTCCTGAAGGTTCCGAAGACAGTAAACAATATTAAAACATGCCTAAAAAATGGGACAGATTGGTTCAGAAAGTGTCCAAAATAAAACAGCAGATGACTTTCCAGTAGAAGAAAAGGTACTGAAGCGACCTGATAGGAAATTCAAAACTCTAATATTCCAGGCTTTCCAAGAGATGAAGGCAAATGCAGACAAAAATAAGAAAAAAATTGACAAAATCATGGAAAAGACAGACAAAAGAATGGAAGAATTCAAGATAATACAGGAAAAAATATGCAAATAAACAAACAACTAGAAATAATACAAAAACAGCAATTAGAAATCCAAAAGATAAA
>NW_004443991.1:7888757-7915396 GCF_000243295.1 Trichechus manatus latirostris
AAGGAAGAAGGAATTCAGGTAAACAAGTCAATCAGTAAAGGGACAATAGGTTTGGGAAAACACATCCGGACAAGTCTCGACATGTTGGAGACAAGTCTCAACATGCTGTGCAGCATAGAGGCCTGTGGGGGCTGCAGTTGTCAATAGCGCAGCCATGTTTAAATGGCATATATCGCCACATATATGGAAGCTGAATAACATCCTGCTTAAAAACCACTGGGTAATAGACGATATCAAAGATGGAATCAAAAAATTCCTAGAATCAAATGAGAATAAAAACACATCATACCAAAACCTTTGGGACACAGCAAAGGCAGTCCTCAGAAGTCAATTTATAGCAATAGATGTACACATCAAAAAGAAGAAAGGGACAAAATCAAAACATTAGCTACACAACGCGAACAAATAGAGAACAGCAAAAGAAGCCCACAGTCACTGGAAGAAAGGAAATAATAAAGATCAGAGCAGAAATAAATGAAATAGAG
The DNA here is from genome assembly GCF_000243295.1 of Trichechus manatus latirostris. Lineage (NCBI taxonomy): Eukaryota > Metazoa > Chordata > Mammalia > Sirenia > Trichechidae > Trichechus > Trichechus manatus. Next base: position 7,889,243 of record NW_004443991.1, read on the forward strand.
AATAGAAAAACAATAAAACCAATAGAAAAGATAAAAAAAAAAACAAAAGTCAGTTGTTTGAAAGGATCAACAAAATTGACAAACCACTGGCCAAACTGACAAAAGAAAAACAGGAGAGGATGCAAATAACCCAAATAAGAAATGAAATGCAGGACATTACAACAGACTCAACTGAAATAAAAAGGATCATAAGGGAGTATTATGAAAAACTATACTCCAACACATTTGAAAGCTTAGAGGCAATGGACAAATTTCTAGAAACACATTACCTACTCAAACTAACAAAAACTGAAGTTTAAAATTTTAGCAGGCTCGTAACAGGAGAAGAGATTGAAAAGGTAATTTAAAAAAACTATCAACAAATAAAAACCTTTGCCCAGATGACTTCACTGGAGAATTCTACCAAACATTTACAGAGTAGCTTACATAAGTATTACTCCAAATGTTTCAGAACATAGAAAGGAAGGGATACTTCCAAATTCATTCTATGATGCCAGCATAACCATGATACCAAAACCAGGCAAAGACACTGCAAAAGAAGAAAATTACAGATTAATATCTCTCATGAATATAGATTCAAAAATTCTCAAGAAAATACTAGCCAATGGAATTCAGCATCATGTAAAAGATAATAATAACACAAAACGACCAAGAGGGGCTTATACCAGGTATGCAAGGATGGTTCAACACTGGAAAATCAATCAACATAATCCACCACATAAATAAATAAATCACATGATCATCTCAATCAATGCAGAAAAGGCATTTGACAAAGTCCAACAACAATTCCTGATAAAAACTCTCAATAAAATATGTATAGAAGGGAAATTCCTCAACACAATAAAGGGCATCTATACAAAAATAACAGCCAACATCATTCCTAATGGAGACAGGCTGAAAACATTCCCCTTGAGAACAGGAACAAGACAAGGTTGCTCTTTATCACGGCTCCTATTTAACATTGTGCTGGAAGTCCTAGCTAGAGCAATAAGTGAAGAAAACTAAATAAAAGACATTGAAATTAGTAAGGAAGAAATAAAACTGTCCCTATTTGTGGATGATATGATACTATACAGTGAGAACCCAAAAGACTCCACAAGACAGCTACTGGAACTAATAGAAAGATTCAGCAGAATGGCAGGATACAAGATAAACATCCAAAATCCACTGGATTCCTATATACCAATAAAGAGAACTACGAAAAGGAAATCAGGAAAACAATACCATTTATAACAGCCCTTAAAAAAATAAAATACTTAGGAATAAATCTAACCAGGGATGTAAAAGTCCTATACAAAGAAAACTGTAAGATGCTAGTGCAAGAAACCAAAAGAGACCTACATAAATGGAAAAACATACCATGTTTATGGATAGGTAGATTCAACATTGTGAAAATGTCAATTCTACTCAAAGCAATCTAGAAATACGATGCAATCCCGATCCAAATACCAACAGCATTCTTTAAAGAGATGGAAAATCTAATCATTAACTTTCATGGAAAAGGAAGAAGCCCTGGATAAGTAAAGTACTACTGAAGAAGAAGCATAAAGTAGGACGACTCGCACTACTTGACCTCAGAACCTAGTATACACCTACCGTAGTCAAAACAGCCTGGTACTAGTACAATGACCAAGAAATTGACCAAAGGAACAGAATTGAGAACCCAGATGTAAATCCATCCACCTACGGTCACCTGATCTTTGACAAAAGCCCAAAGTCCATTAAATGGGGAAAGATAGTCTTTTTAACAAATGGTGCTGACAAAACTGGATGCCGATCTGTAAAAAGAAGGAAACAGGACCCATTCCTCACACCATACACAAAAACTAATTCAAAATGGATCAAAGATCTAAATATAAAACCAAGGACAATAAAGATCATAGAAGAAAAAATACAGTCAACCCCAGAAGCCGTAATACACGCTATAAAGAGGACACAAACCATAACTAACAACACACAACCTCCAGAAGATAAGCTAGATAGCTGGGCTCTTCTGAAAATAAATACTTACGCTCATCAAAAGACTTCAACAAAAGAGTAAGAGGAGAACCTACAGACTGGGAAAAAATTTTTGGCTATGACAAATCCTACAAAGTTCTAATCTCTAAATCTACAGGAAAATCCAACACCTCTACATCGAAAGGATCAATAATCCAATTAAAAAATGGGCAAAGGAAATGAACAGATACTTTACCAAAGAAGACATTCAAGAGGCTAACAGACACATGAGGAAATGCTCACAATCACTATCCATTAGAGAAATGCATATCAAAACCACAGTAAGATACCATCTCACCCCAACATTACTGGCACAAATCAAAAAAACAAAAAATAGCAAATGTTGGAGAGGCTGCGGGGAGTTTGGAACTCATATGCACTGCTGGTGGGAATGGAAAATGGTACAGGCATTTTGGAAAATGATATGGCGCTTCCTTAAAAAGCTAGAAATAGAAATACCATATGATCCAGCAATCCCACTCCTAGGAATATATCCTAGAGAAATAAGAGCCATCACATGAATAGACATATGCACAGCCATGTTCATTGCAGCATTATTCACAATTGTAAAAAGATGGAAACAACTTCAGTGCTCATCAATAGCTTAATGAATAAACAAACACACAATGGAATACTAATCAACGATAAAGAACAATGATGAATCTGGGAAACATCTCACAACATGGATGAATAGGGAGGGCATTATGCTGAGTGAAATAAGTTAATCACAAAAGGGCAAATGTTGTAAGAGACTACTATTATAAAAACTCATGAAAAGGATTACATACAGAAAGAAACAATCTTTGATGGTCATGAGGAAGAATGGGGTGGGGAGGGAAAAACTCGAAGCAGACAGTAAATAAGCGGTCACTATGATGAAGGTTAAGACAGTACACGATACTGGGGAAGCCAGCACAACTTGACCAAGGCAAGGTCACGGAAGCTCCATAGACACATCCAAACTCCCTGAGGGATCAAATTACTGGGCTGAGGGCTGGGGACCATGGTCTCTGGGAACACATAGCTCAACTGGCATAACATAGTTTATAAAGAAAATATTATACATTCTACTTTGATGAGTAGTGTCTGGCGTCTTTGAAGCTTGGGGACAGCCATCTAAGACACTCCACTGGTCTCAACTCATCTGGAGCAAGAGAGAATAATGAAAACCATAGACACAAGGGAAAGATTAGTCCAAAGGACTAATGAACCACAACTACCACAGCCCCCACCAGACTGGATCCACTACAACTAGATGGTGCCTGGCTACCACCACCAACCGCTCTGACAAAGATCACAACAGAGGGTTTTGGACAGAGCTGGAGAAAACTGTAGAACAGAATTCTAACTCACACACACAAACAAAAAGACCAGCCTTAGTAGTCTGACAGAGACTGGAGAAACTGTGAGAGCATGGTCCCCGGTCTCCCTTTTAACTCAATACTGAAGTCATTCCTGATATTCAGCATTCAGCCAAAGATTAGACAAAACAAAATGAGACTAACTGGGCACATTAGCCCAGGGGGAAGGACAAGAAGGCCGGAGGGAACAGGAAAGCTGGTAACGGGGAACCGAAGGTCGAGAAGGGGAGAGTGTTGAGATGTCACAGAACAATATGTTTATTAATTGTTTTAATGAGAACCTAATGTGCTCTGTAAATGCTCATCTAAAACACAATAAAAAATGTATTTTAAAAAAAGGTTTTTCCCACTATTTATGTGAAGATATGATACTAAAAAATATGGCATGGAAAAATAATCAGCTTTTCACTGTCTTTTCATAAAGAGGAGTCTAACAAGGTTGTAGTGCAGTGTTTAAGCTCTCAGCTGCTAAGTGGAAGGTCAGTGGTTCGAACTCACCAGCAGCTCCTCAGGAGAAAGATGAGGCAGTGTGCTTCTATAAAGATGACAGCCTTGGAAACCTCATGGGGCAGTTCTGCTCTGTTCTATAAGGTTGCTATGAGTCAGAATCACTGGACAGCAATGGGTTTGGTTTGGTTTTAGTAAGGAGGTTGTACTCTTAGCTGAGCAAATTATGAGGCTGGAAATGAGTGCTGAACTCCTCTGTGCTCGGAAGAAGACACAGCAAGAGAAGGTAGAAGTGGTGGGAAAAACTGAAGCCAGTGGAGCTGGAAAATTGGGTGCAGGAAGGTTAGAGAGGGAAATGGTGTGATTGTAAACGCATTTGAACATTGGAAATATAACTGAGATGTCTGTATGGAGAATTATATTAAGTATTCTGTGTGGCAAGCAAATGCAACCTTATCTTCTTTTTTAACAAAATCTTCATTGCATCCCCCAAACAAATCTAATTCTACAAAGCCTTAGAAACTACTACAGTTTTTACTGAAATGTTGAGTCTTTCTCTAAGGTAGGTGTAGGGTGAAACTATTAGGCCTCATAGAGCCCAGACACAATTGGTAAACAAATATTTTTTCCTCCTATTTCAAGCATTCATGTTGTTCTGTACTTCTAGAATCACAGCAAGAGTGCGACCAATGAGTCTTACAGCTAACAGAACGGTGGAAGCTATAGAAGAATTTATAACTACAAGCTTTTACAGCTTTCAGATACATTTTTGGCAAAACTTTAGTTGTACTCCATTTGAAGTTAATAATATTTTTTAAAATGCAGCAGTGATCTTGGTCTCAATAAAAACTTGGATAAACAACCAGTTTTTAATACAGGGGCAGCTTAGGGGTAAGGAGGAGGCCAAGACAAGAGAGCTCTCCGCTTCCACCATTTCTCCCATTCAGCTAGATCATCTCTGCTTTTGATTATTTTAAATATTAGAGTTACAGATAAGATTTCACAGCTTTAAAAAAAAAAAAAAGTTCAAAAGTCCACTCCTTTTGGGAGGTTTGCATACCTTCTGGTACGTATTCTATTTATTAGAAAAAACAGTCAATAATATCCAACCTGACCCCAAATTTCAAATACTTGTCTGTCCAGTTTCTTCTGAAAAATCTCCTTGGTAACTACTTTTCATATTTTTTTTCCCAGTCAATTCCACCTTACCTGTCCTGAACCTCCCTTTGTTGTACCCTCCAGACAACTGCACATTTGCCACTTTGACCTTATGTCCTTAGAACATATGAGGCATTTATCTTCACTTCTGCATCCCTCTCTATTTCTGCTAATGATTTTCATTTCCCATTTTGTTTTTAGACTTTTTTTCCCCAAGCTTTGTATTCTCCCACATGTCTTTGACTCCTTCAGCTTTGCCAGTGGTCTGTGAATCTGTCGGAATCAATTACCATGACTTTAGCAACTCCATCTTTGATTATAGAAACAAGCCAAGCTAAATATTATCTTTAAAGCAGAAATTAATTACCAGTGAGATTATATGCGTGTTTTATAGCTCAGATTAGAACTCTGAGAAGAGATAATGCCATATTCCAAACATAAACAATTGTCATGCTGGGACAATCCTGCCAAGAGAAACAAATAGGCATAAAGCAACAAGTCTTCTAGGAGGGTATTGGTAAACCAGGCTCCCAATTTTTATTTTGCAGTCAACTTGTCATAGGAAACTTCCTCAAGAAACAAAATGTGTGCATTGAGGGACAGAAAGCGATCCATCAGGCTTAACTGTGCTGTGTGTATTAACAACATAGAGGTGAATTAAAATTATGAAGAAATAATGTTGTCTCTACCAGGTGAATGAAAATTGATTGTGATATTCTTTGCTTATTGGCATTTATTTTTAATCATTTGCCATTTCAATAGCCTCATACAAGTTACTAAAGTCTATGTTGGTTTACACCTCTTGAGAGGGCCCTGGGTGGCGCCAGTTGTTAAGTGCGTAGCTACTAACCAAAAGGTTGGCGGATTGAACCCCCCCGGAGGCACCATGGAAGAAATGCCTATAATCTGTTTCTTAAAAATCACCGCTATGAAAACCATATAGAGCGCAGTTCTATCTGCAACACATGGCATCGCCATAAGTCAGAATCGACTCTGCGACAACTTTTAAATTATCTTTTCAAGACTTTAATGTTGATATGCATTTCTACAATATCCTTAAAGATTCAGTATTGTGTACTGTAGATAAGCACTGCTTCAGGGCCTTCAAATTTGTTTTTTCTATTTTAATGGCCTTCACTCCATTGGTCAGGGAGCCAATATTGGGATTTTTTTTGTTACTGTTTATGCATATACTAACTATGCATTCACAAATGAGGAAAATAACCTCAGGTATATTTGCAAACTCATTAGGTCCATTCTGATGGGGACTTAGGCTGAAATTCCATTTATCTCTTGATCTCCCATGAGTCACCACTCTGACTGATCTCACAGTGGCATCCTGTCTCCCTAGAGACAGTGCCTGAGTATTGTCCTTTCCTAGATGACAGTGACTGTAGTAAATAGCTGCGGGAGCATTTGGGGAAGGCCTGAAGAATACTTCACATTACATACGTGCAGCAGATGTATTCTCACTTTATTCAAAGACCTCTAGATGAACCAGTCTGGAACTGAAATAGGTCTGGAAATTGGATGAGAGGTAATAACTCTTCATCACAGTGATTCAAGTCAGGTCCACACAGGCCAGACCTATAGTTTGTTTGTTTTTAAATTTTACACAAATCTATAGGACAACAGTGGTCTGCCCAAATATTTGCAGCCACTGCAAATGAGTCCATACATTACAGCATTTTGATTACCACTCTGAACTTACTTTGTACTACTCTATCCATGCTTACTTCATTCTGGTGGTTAAATGATCTGAATTCTGGGATCCTGTCAACTCAGGGAAGTAAGTCAGATAATTTAAATGCCAGCATTAAAACAAACAAACTCATTGCCATAGAGTAGATTCCGATCCATACTGACCCTATAGGACAGAGTAGGACTGCCCCATAGGGTTTCCAAGGCTGTAAATCTTTACAGAAGCATACTGCTTTATCTTTCTCCCTTGGAGCTTCTGATGGGTTTGAACCTCTGACCTTTCAATTAGCGGCTGAGTGCTTAATCACTGGCTACCAGGGCTCCTTAAATGACAGCATATCCCAATCTTAATTATGGCTGATATAGCTTTAGTTTTCCTCTCACTAATGCATTCTCAAGGAGCCCTGGTGGCATAAAGATTAAAGCTCTTGGCTGCTTACCAAAAGATCAGTAGTTCAAACCCACCACCTGCTCTGCTGGAGAAAAGACCTGGCAATCTGCTCCCATAAAGATTTCAGCCTAGGAAACCAAATGGGGCAGCTCTACTCTGTCCACTATGAGTCAGAATCAACTTGATGGCACACAATGCCAATGCATTTCTCTTCACTTTGCTGAAGAGAGTGTCCTGTGGGTTCTTTCACTGACTTAATTACAGGTTGGATGAGTGAGAGCTATATATAGATAATAAATCTACTTGCTCATTTCTATCTTCCTAAGTCTTTGGATTCTTCCTTTTATAATATGCTGAGAATTTTCTGGAATCTTTAAATCATTCTGTGTCATCCAGTCTTAGTTCAGACCCAATCCCAGATGGTAGAGTTAACACATTGAATTAGAAATCTCTGGAAAGTACAGACACATTGATAAAGTTGCCCTCGTTTAGGAGTCTAGGAATTCATTCTCATACATATTCTTCAGGTTTTTGCCAAATAAATTAGCAAAACTTGAAAAAAAAATTGCTGTAAAAGTCATTTTACCTCATGTAAGACTTTGTTTTTTGTCTCTAAGCATGCTGGATTTTGACTTTATTCTAAGTCTAGAAGCAATGAGGTGTTGTGGGAAGTGGGATGATTCATGAATACAACTTAGTTTTGCTTGCAAGGTAACTACCTCAAGTAAGGTCTTACAATGTCTTCAAATGAAGTAGAATCAGCCCAATATGACAGGGAGGATGAGCGGCTTTTGCCTACCTGAGACGTTTAAAAGGATTTGGAGGGTCAGATAACTCAGCCTCATTTAAATTCACCTAAGTGTATTCATTCCAATCATGAAGATCCAGCTCTCTCTGTAAAATTGCTCTAAGTTATGCAAAAGACCTAATGAGGCCATATTTCCATCTACATTGTAAATCAGCAGCCTACATGATCAGACATTGCCTTTAATTTTTTTTTTTTTTTGCTCTGAGTAAAGAAATTGAAACAATTACATGTGATAATTAGGACAGCTTTTTAAAATTTGTTTTATCTTTTGTTGTTGTTGTTGAGAATATACACAGCAGAACATACACCAATTCAACCGTTTCTATGTGGACAATTCAGTGACATTGATTACATTCTTCAAGTTGTGCAACCATTCTCACCTTCCTTTTCCAAATTCTTCCTCCCACCTTAGCATAAACTCACTGCCCCTTAAGTTTCTTATCTAATTTTTAGAGTTGCTATTGTCAATTTGATTCCATAGAGATTAAAAGAGCACAATGCTCAAGGCAGATATTTTTTACTTGTTAAGCTAGACTATTGTGATTTTTACATCTATAATCCTGAAAAGAGAACATTTTAAGGCAGTCACAGAAGGTTCCTGGACTTTGACAGTACCTCAAGCTAAGAATTCAAAACCTTCATCTCATCTTTTTCTTTCCTTCCTCCATTCTTCCATCCCATCCCCCTACCTCTCTCTATTTCTCTCCTTCATTCTTTCCTTCCTTTTTTCGTTCCTTTTCTTCTCCTTCTCCTTCTTCATCTGGTATAACTGCCAATCCAATTTACATTCTTTGTACTCCTTGTTGTTTCCATAAAGGCCAATTTTAGAAATCTATTGTTCTAGCAATGCTTAGCCTTTGCTCCAAGTGATACTGGGTGGTAATTTAAATAACTTCTTTTGCCATTTCGTGCGATCTACTATGTGTATTCCAATTCCCAATGGTATTACATCATGACTACCTTTAATCCAAACCAGGTCAGACAATCTCAGATGCTCACTCTTAAGTGTCACCTTCTTGCCCGAACTATTTTTTATCAGTGTTGGAAACAGATACCATGCTAGCTATATTCAGAAAGAAAAATTTAATACAGGAGGTTAGGTGGTTAGAAAATCACTGAACAAGCGTAAGGAGCCTATTTTAGGCTTGGCTCATAGGAATGATTTCCAAAAACACGCAGGACTGACTCACAAGAGCATTATTTCCCCTGAGGCCAATACTAGAGCTGTGAGTTCAAGAACACCCCCTGGAACTCTGAATGGGGCTTCAGAAAACTGGAAATGAGAAGCTGTTACGGAAACCGCCCCTTAACACTCAGGAAGAAATAAAAATGGATATTTAAACATTGCAGCAGGAAAATCTCATTTCTCCATAATGTGTGTGCCTTTAATGCCTTCCAAATCTTAATCTAGTCATCTAACAGGAAAAGCAAATTCACATTAAAAATCTAAGTTGCAAAGGATTCCAGAAAATAGAGATTTTAGCTTTCCAATTTCATAAATAAGTGTTGAGGAAGCCCTTTCACAATTTTTATCACAAATAGAAATTTCCTGTGCAGTGGAAACCTTCCATGTGAAGTTGGTTGCTAAGGACTCAACCCTCCTTGCCTTAGAAGTCACATGGGAGTTACAGGTTATTCAAACACTAAAATTTTGATTATAGATTAGTAGATACCTGGCCCTCATCCTGACAATGATGCCCAATTCTATCTGTGTACAAGAGATCCGAGTACAAGGCCGGTAGACTGGAGGTAGGACTGCTATCAAGGACTCTGGGCTCGTTCTTAGGGGCTGTACTGGAACACTACCCAGATTTCATTGGGCAGGGCAGCCTTCCCTATTGAATAAGTAGGAATATTGCCTGTAGACCTTGCACATTAATCTTCCTCCACCTCATATATGACATTCCTCCTTTTTATTATCAGCAGCACCCCAGTACACATAAAATTTGAGGAGCTCTGCAGGAATGCAGTGTCAAAACAAATCTTTGGGAGGGGGAAGCCTTGATTTGTAGTACGTATTGTTTTTGGAGTATAAATACTTCCACCATGGCTGATTTCAAGCTACCATCCTGATGTTCTTGAACAAGAGAAGAGATGCACATAATCAGGTCTTGCAAGCCTTTTAAAAGCAGACTCTAGCACCTCATTTGACCTCTAGCTTCCTAGCAGGGTGGAGAAAGAGTTCACTTAGCTACAACTTTGGCTGACCCAGGAGTTAACTGAGGCATATTAGTACGGCCCCTCAGTGTAGTTCTGAAGCTGGTACACATGACTAGAGAGTTAGAGGGATAGGCAGCGGTACTTGATTCAGGTGCTTGATCCATCTCTATGGCCCCTGTCTAAAGAGGAATAAGGGATGTGTCAGTCTTGGATTTCCAAACTGGCTAACTGGGTCACCTTTGGAAAGCTGCTGATTATATACCTAACCTGTTTTTTCTTCCCCAGAACTTGCTTCAGTTTGTAATAGATATCCATCAGCATGATTATCTGTATAGTGTCTTTCCGTTTACGATCCATAAAAGCCAGAATCCTATATACTTTTGCTCATTATTATATTCCCAGTATGTAGTAATTGCATTCAGATTGACACATTTTGAGCATTTTAAAATAAATAGTTGTTAAATCAGTGAACGAACAAATAAAACTGGATATTTTCAGCATAAATAAAAAGATGCTTGGCCTCTTTGAAAAGCATAGAGCGCCAAGAGAAGTTCAGTTCTTTCTCAAAGGTAATCTACCTATTCCTGGACTCACCTCTAAACACATAAACTGCTCCTAGATGGTCCTGGTTTACATTACAATGAAATTACTGAACTAACGCTCTTTCTTCTTTGTGAGCAATACTCAAATGCAGACCTACTTTCCATTTGGTGGTGCTTTGCTAAAATAGACAAATGTGTGCCTTTGAAAGTCTTCTTTATAAGTTAGTGCCTTTATATTACTTTCTTCAGATATTGTGCAACCAAATATTGAATGCAAAGAAATCTATCCTAGGTCTCAATAAAGTAATGTTTCTATCTTGTATTTATGATAAAGAGCTTCATGTTATTCACATCTAAGAAAACAGCAAAATCCCAAAAGAATGAGACAGATATATCATACTGGGTTTATTAACAGTAAGATAAATGAGAAATTTTTTTTTTTATAATTCTTCAATTGTGAAAAGAATCAGAGATGCCTCCCAGTGAGACACTGAACTTGAGAAGATGAAATCTTCTACCTGAGTGACTTTCTGCCCTCATTTCCAAATCAACCAGCTGGTTTCACGTTCACAGCTGAGACCATTCATTCATTCAAAAATGCATTACATAACTACAGTCTCTAAAGCCCTCTTTGCCCACCTTTAAATTGGTATAATACATAGAAGGCTGTGAATTTCTTTAAGTGAGATGAAAAGAACTCTAATCAAATAATATCTGAAAACTAATTTCAAACATTAAGTGCAAAGAGCCAAAAGTAATAAGGAGCGCTGGATCATTGCCATATCCAGCAGGTGACAATGCCTTTTCAATTGTCAGTTTCATGTGGCACAGATTGTTATGCACTGGACTACTAACTGCAAGATTGGTGGTTCAAACTCACCCAGAGTCACCTCAGAAGTAAGGTCTGGTAATCTGCTTCCAAAAGGTCAGAGCCTTGAAAACCTACGGAGCAGTTCTACTCTGCACTGATGGGGTCACCATGAGTGAATCAACTCAACAGAAACTAACAACAACAACAACAACAATTTAAAGACTAGGTAAAAATCAAAACACTTTTGGAAAAAAAAATTAGCCTTAGAAACTAAATCTAATCAACTAAGTTTGTGGTCTCAATAACCTCTCTCTTGTGCTAATGCTACGATAGGGAAGGCAAATGTGATAGATTAAGAAACTTATGGACTATGGGGAAACCATGCAAAGTCAGATAAAATAGTACAATAAGGGTGGTCCTAAAATGGAAGGCCAAGTTAAACGAGGCTGTATTTCCACTGGGTGGGAGTTCTGTGGAGAACACTTAAGTATAAGAATTGGGTTAAACTAAGTTACTTAGAAAACCCTTTTCTACCATAAAATTCTATCTTCACAAAAAAAAAAAATGGTAATGTTTCAGTCAATGGACTGTAAAATAATATCCACCTGGGTGTACCATAAATTTATCTGAATATTTATATATCTTAATGTCAATTTGTGAGCTTTATTGACTCATGTAATATATATCCCCCACAATTTACGGATGAGGAAATTTGTGCTTTGGATCACCACATTGAAAGTGTGTGAGAATGCTGACGAGATTTGCTTAGACTCATAGAACCATATGCAGTTAAAGTGGTAGAACTGCAAACCGGGCAAGGTAAGGGGTGCCATTTTTCTACTACCTTTCTTGCACCTTAAGTTATGGTCCCTTAAGGAAAAGAGACTGTTTATTTAACGTGCTGTGCTTTCGGAAATAAATACGCTTATATATATATATATACATGCACATATATATGTGTGTATGTATATATTGCCATTCCTGCTACTGTAGAAAACATTAATGCTTTTAAATTGCAGAGTTAGAGATTTTGAATAAGGCAAAAACACACTCTTCTGAACATCTAACCTCAAAGTACCTTGCACTATAATGCAAAGCAATTTGGAGGCGAGGGGAATAGCAAGGATGTGGGAAGTATTAGGCATGAATAAGTCCACAAATAAGAAATGGTTATTTATGAAAATTTCTGTAGAACTTCCCCCTTTGTTTTGGATACTTCTGAACACAGCAGTTTAGAAAGTTCACCACTAAATATAAGATGCTGTTTAAATACACTTTTAAAAATACAGTGGCTGAGAATTAAATCACCAGGAAGCTCCGAACTATAAGGCAAATAAAACTACAAATCACATTTATAGGATACATTTCATCTGGAGGAATCGCAGAGCACTTTATAAATGGATTAAAAAGCACGCATACAGGAGTTGCTGCATCCACAACGGAAACACAGCCACCTCTGGGGCCGTCCTGGCAGCTCTTTAGCAGACGACAGCCATGGTGCACTCGTAGAGGGGCAATGAGGTCCAGTCCTAACCAAACAACACAACAGCTCCTGATTCAATGCCACAGAGCTTGTATTATACAGAGTGGTCTTAAAATGAGAATCTCTTGGAAAATACATTAGGACAAGCCATTTGGGCAATCATGGTGTTTCTCTCTCGCAGCATAGTGAAGATAGCATGGGCTTTGCAGTCAGACAATACTGGCTGCAAACCCCAATTTGACCATTTTCTGACTGTGTGATCTCAGGCAAGTTATTTAACTGCTCAAAACCTCAGTTTTCTTATTTGTTTTAGTTTTGGTAGTAAATGAAGTGATATAAGACCTTAGCCCAGTGCTTGGGACAGAGCAGATATTCAGTAAATGTTAATTTTCTTCTTTTCCTTACTGATGGAGAAATTGTCCCTTCTTTTTAAACATTACTGTATACCAAACTTGGATTCTTATTCATATTTGTGTCTTCTTCACCATTACCCTATATATGTGTGTGTGTGTATTTGTATGTGTATAAATGCATGATATATACATATGTATGTATATATACATATAAATATTGTTGTTATTAACTGCTGTCGAGTCAGCCCCCAACTCGTGGAAACCCCATGCCCAATGGGATCTGACCATTGTGATCCACAGAGTTTTCACTGGCTGATTTTCGGAAGTAGATCATCAAGTCTTTCTTCCTAGTCCATCTTAGTCTGGAAGCTCCACCGAAATCTGTTCAGCATTGTAGCAACACAATCGTCTCCACAGGTGGTGGCTGCAATTGAGATGTATTGGTGAGAATCGAACCTGGCTCTCTGTTATGGAAAGTGAGAATTCTACCACAGTTGCCAAACTGGAGTAGGTGACTCCTTGTCCAGCATGCTCTGACTTGCCAATAATCTGGACAACGGCCTTTGAGAAAGAGAAAGTAACTTTATTGTAATACGCAGAGCAAGGAGTCCGGAGGAAGTTCCTCGTATCCAACTCCCCGAGGTATGGGGAAGCAGAGCTTATGTGTGATTTGGGCGGCAAGATGGTGGCTGCACAGGCAGACTGGAGAGGGAAAATTGTAGAAGGAAGACATTGCAGGAATTATGGCGGCCAGGAAACAGGAGGTGACGTGGTTCTTGTCTGACTGCTTGCTTCAGAATGGGATCCCAGTAATGATTTTCTTTCTGATTCATCCCACCTGTTGCTGCATCCTCTGTTGAGGTCAACCAGCAGTCACAGCTGGCACTTCTGTGCATGCAGGGCAGGCCATATCTGACTTGGGCTAGTTTAAGGACTAATGGAAATTTACTGGCATTTGTAGGGTCAGGTTATATCACTGAACCACCACTGCCCTCAATAAATAATATATATGAATTTATATATATGTTATATATTGTGCATATATGTAGGTGAGGGTCGCTTCCATTTGTATTCTAGCTCTGCACCCATCGTTATTAGAGGAAGGCCTGGAATGAGAAGACGAGTGCTAATGCACATGGAGAAGGACAGACTTTACATAGGAGCAAGAAGAGCTCTTCTATGATGTCAGGTGGGAAGGCTGAGTATATTTCTGCAAATGCTGATAGGGGATAGATACTGGTAGGTGGGCAGACGTCATAGAAGGAGCCCTGGAGGCACAATGCTTAAGCACTCAGCTGATAAACAAAGGTTGGCAATTTGAACCCACCAGCAAATCCAAGGAAGAAAAGATTAAACCAAAACTAAAGCCATTGCATCGAGTCCTTTGCAACTCATAGTGACCCTGTCGGACAGCGTGGAACTGCCCTGTAGGATTTCCAAGGCTGTAATCCTTATGGAAGCAAACTGCCATCCCTAGAAGCAGCTGGTAGGTTCAAACTGCTGACCTTTTGGTTAGTAGCAGAACACTTAACCACTGCACCACAAGGGCTCCTTCGGTAAAGCTTACAGCCTAGGAAACCCTTTGGGGCAGTTTTACTCTGTCCTATAGGGTCGCTGTAAGTCAGAATCGACTTGATGGCACACAACAAAAGATGTGGTAGTGGGAGTATTAAAAATAATTTTTATGATTATTTCAACTTTCTGATTTTTCAGTGAAAAACCCAAAGCCAAACTCATTACCGTCGAGTGGATTCCGACTCATAGCAACCCTATAGGACAAAGTAGAACTGCTCCATAGGGTTTGCAAGGAGTGGCTGGTGGATTCGAACTGCCGACCTTTTGGTTAGCAGCTGAGATCTTAAATGGAAACAAAATCATCACCTGAGAGTGAAGATGGGACAGGAGGTTTTGGAAGTTTGAGGAGAGAAAGAGGCCATAAAATAACTATCTGCTAGACAGAGTAAATGGCCCGGGTAGGAATGGCAGGATTTCTGGCCAGTGTTAAAGGCTATCTTGAGATTTGTGGCCATGATTTTAAAGTGACATCAATCTATGTTTGTACTTTTCTTTTGCTGTGTTTAGCTGAATAAGTGAAAGTACAGAGTTAGCAGATAACTTAATTTAACTAAGGTTTAAATTTTATCCAGTTGGGGTTTGCTTTTGAATTTTGTTTAGCCAGCGTTTAGTTCATCTAGAAAATGTGATAACAAGAGTGGGGTAAGGGGATGCAGAGTCTATGTAATGAGGTGAATATAAAGGTTGGCAGGGAATATAAGCTGTGGAATGAGAGCAAAGGGGACATCAAGGGCCTGAGGGAGGATGAAAAGGTGTTCCGGTCAATAGATTGGCCGTCCTGGTAGGCTTGCGGGATCAGGAGTCAGGATATTAGAGGGCGTGAGCTGGAAAGATAGGAGATGATGGTCAGAGGATGTGCTGCAATTGAGACTATGGAGGGCTGTAGTTATTGGCAATGACAAAGTTTGGGTGTGACCCTAGGAGTGAGTTGCTGAAGTAGGGTAGAAGACAAGATAATTGGAGAAAAGAGAGTCAAAAGTTAAGAGGTCACTGTGCTGGAGGGATCATCGAAGCTTTACAACAATACTAGTGTGCAAGAGGGTTTTGTTCATCTAGGACCTAACATACTGAGAAATGAAGGGGAAGGACCCAGGAGTTGGTAGAGGACTGCATCAATGAAAGGAAGTCAGTGATTGAATCTAATTCCATGAGCTTTAGGGCTGGTGGGGCCTGGGAGTACCTCTTGACCTCTGTAGATGGAGATAAAGAGGCCTGGGAAAAAATTAAGAATGAATCAATATCCTGCCATAACACAAATGATAACATTTTGAGTGTGTTCTTGCAGACTTTTAAAGATACTTATCCATACTCAGTGGAAAGCATAGTAGAGTCAGTGACAAAAACTATCCATGTATATGCTGCCCTCTCTCCCTGGGGAGTCATTTTTATATACGCTGCTCTCTTTATCTCACTGGGATTCCCTGGGTAGTGCAAATGGTTAAGTGCTTTACCACCGCTGAAAGGTTGGCAGTTCAAACCCACACAAAAGCGCCTCAGAAGAAAGGCCTGGTGATCTGCTTCTGAAAAGTCACAGCCTTGAAAACCCTATGGAGCACATTTTTACTCTGCACACATTGGGTGGCCATAGGTTAGAACTGACTTGACGGCAACTGGTTTGGTTTTTGGCTTTATCTCACAGGAAAAACCGGGTACCTACTGGTTATCTGATGAAAACAGTTGTGGAGTGATGAGATGGAAGAGGAAATGGGACGGGGTGGGGTAAGCTACCTCCTCCCTCGAGAGTTAGCCAAGCATGGATCCTCCCAAAATGTTCAGCCACATCCTTACTCCAGGCACAAGAAATATAATCTGAAGCCAATTAGAGCCCATATGTTATGGGAGTTTGGGAGTAGTGTCCCTAGTTAAATGCATTAAAGATATTTGCTCTGTCTGTAATTTGTTTATGTTATTCTATTTAATCATGTTTATGTATTTTATATGTTGGGGAGAATTCTTATGCACCTTGCTCCAAGTTTCCCCCACAGAGGCAGATACTACCCGGTCAATTCTATCACACGGCAGGAAGCAAACTGGCCAAAGAACAAAGGCATATCCTCCAGTCAGATGGATCAGTAATAAAACTGAATTTTGATCTCCCTCTCATGTGTCTTGTATCTTAAATAGTTCTGAAAGGGGGAGCGGTGAGAGAGGAGTTATGTATTTGTCCCCAACCCCCACAAACCAACATTTTCTTTAGGTTTTCTGACTTTAATGTGCTGTTTCAAAAGTACTTCTCCAAAGCAAAGTTATATATTTACCACATGGTATTCTAGCACATATGGTTTTACCTTTCTTATTTCTTTACTCCAGTGTACAGTTATTATTGTGTGAAATAGAAATTTAAATTTACTGTTTTTGAAATGTTGCTAGTTGTCCCACAACCGTGTATTGAATAGTCTAGCTGCCCTGCATGGATATAAACGTATAATGTATGCACCCCAGATATCAGATAAGCTCACCCTGTCTTTTGGACATTAAATGAAATGGTCTTGAACTCTAAACCTGAAGTTCTTTTTATTCTCTGGATATTCTTGTGGAAATGTATGTCCCCCTAGTCATTTTGGATGTAAAATCTTAAGAATACTGAATTCAGGGGATGGATTATTTGCTTACTTACCACAATGTGTGCTCACCCTCCTAGAGTGTCCTCCTTTTAACTCTTCACCTACTTAAGTTTATCTGTTTTCAAAATCTATTCATCCATTCATCTCCATGAAAACTTCTCAGTCTATTGCAGCAACAAAATTCTCTTTTCACTTGTAACTCTTAAAGAAAATGCAATTCAGCAACTTACCTTTCAACTCCAAGTTAGCTGGCCAAAATTTGCATTTCCCATATGCATTGCAATTGCAATTTCAAGGGCATTCCAAAATGTAAATGTCCCATGCCAGCCCAACACAGTGGCAACTAGTGACACCTTAACATTACTAGGACAGAATAATAAAAAATGAGTAAACCGTAAAGCGTTGCTTTTATTTTAACCACAGTGTATTTTATATAGAGTGGAACAAGGCTGGAGTGACTATTTGAACTAGAAGTCTAGTTAAAAGGAACTGAAGGTTAAAATTGGCCTGAAGTCATCAATTGGATCAAAGTTTTTAGGAAATGAATTAAATGGAATTGATTTATATCATGCATTTGGTTGTTCACTCACAGGCATGGTTCAGGTAAAACTCTGTGGGGATGTATAAGAGAAAGCAGAAAACATGAGTTATGGGGGTGCCCCTAATATTTGCCTCAGTTTTTGGAGACTTGTACTGGCAAACTGACTTGCATTGGCACGTTTCACCAGAGCTGAGTCTTGATTATTAATGTACCCTAAATGCCTGCTACCTGATTTCCCCTCTGCTTACTAGTCCTTGTGAACTTGGTCTGCTCACTGCTTTACTGTAGCCCCAGTAATGATGAGTACACAAGAAGGAATGAAAATAGTAAAAATGTGGGAAAATCTAAATCAATTTATTAACTGTAAAAATAAATAACAATAAATTCATTTGGAGTTTAAAAATATATATAGACTCAAAATAGTTGACAAAATAGCAAGTAAAAAAGAAAGCATTCAGTTATTCTCCATTAAGTATGATGTAAGCCATAGGTTTCTGGTGGATTCTCTTTATTAGGTTGAGAAAATTCTATTTCTCGTTTGCTGAGGGTTTTTTTTTTTTTTTCATAGAAGGATATTAAATTTCATCAATTGCTCTGTCTTGATCTACAGGGAGGATCATATGGATTTTTTCATTTATTCTCTTAACATGTTTAATTCCGCTGACTGATATTCCAGAGTTAAAACAATCTTGCATTCCTGAGATACAGCTTATCTGGTCCTTTTAATACACTACTGAATTCAGTTTGCAACTATGTTGTCTATGCTAATGAGTGATATGGGTCTATAGTTGGCTTTTTTTTTTTTTTTTTTTGATCTATCTTTGGATTTGGTATCAGCGTAATGTCTGGGCAGTGTTTGCTTGTCTTTTACCTTTGGGAAAAATTGTGTAAGATTGGTGCTGTTTTTTTCATAAATGCTTAATAGAATTGACTAGTGAAGCCCTCTGGGCTTGGGGTTTTCTCATGGGAAAGGTTTTAACTATGAAAGTGTTTAACAGATGTGGGGCTATTGTGATTTTCTGTTTCTTCTTGAATCAGTCTTGGTAGTTTGTGCCTTTCAAGGAATTTGTCCATTTCATCTAAGTTGTCAAATTTACTAGCATTAGTCAATTCATACCATTCCTTTATTATCATTTTAAATCCTATAGGGTCTGCAGTGATGTTTCCTCTTGCTTCTACCATTATAATTTATATCCTTTCTACTTTTCTGAGCAGTCTAGCTAGATGTTTATCAATTTTTGATTTTTTGTAGAGAACCAGATTTTGAGTTTATTGATTTTCTCTTTTGTCTTTTTCTATTTCATTGCCTTCTGCACAGATCTTTATTATTTTTTTCCTTCTACTTATTTTGGGATTAATTTTCTCTTCTCTTTCTAGTGACTCAGGTAGAATTTAGGAGTCAGCAAACTTTTTATGTAAAGAGTGAGATAGTAAATATTAATCTTTGTGGGCTATACAATCTCTGTCACAACTACTCAATTCAACCCTTGTAGCATGAAAGCAAACATAGGCAATACACAAATTAATGAATGAGATTGCTTTCCAACAAAATTTTACTTGTCGACATTGAAATTCAAATTCCATATAATTTTTAAGTGTCAAAAATATTATGCTTTTAATTTGTTTAGCCATTTAAAATTATTTTTAAAAAAAGCTTTTCTTGTTGGCCATACAAAGACAGCAGCAGGCTTAAAGTTTCCTGACCCCTGATTTAGGTAATTGACTGGAGAGATTTATAATTTCATAATATAAGTGTTTAAGTTATACATTTTTTACCTAAGATCTGTTTTGTTGCATTCAACTAGTTTTTTAATTTATATTCAGTTTAAAATATTTGCTAATTCTCCTGTGATTTAGCCTTTAATGTATGTGATATTTAGAAACCTGTTGTTTAATTTCCAAATATTTGTAGCATGCCTTGATGTCTTCTTGTTATTCATTTCTAATTTAATTCCATCATGGTCAGAGAACCTAATCTGTGATTTCAGTCATTTTAATTTATTAAGACTTATCTTCTGCGCTAGCATGTATTTCCTCCTGGTGTCTGTCCCATGAGCACTTCAGACAGAATTGTGTTGTGCTGTTACTAGTGGAGTGTCCTATACATGTCAATTAGGTCAAGTTAGTTAATAGTATGGAGAGTAGATTTTGTGTTTGCCCAATCTTCTTTCAAAGTCCCTATGTGGCAGAAATGGTTTGGACTCACCTACTAGCCTAAAGGTTGGTGGTTCAAACTTACCCAGCGGTACCACAGAAGAAAGGCCTGGTGATCTGCTTCCATTAGGTTTTCTGTTTTGTCAGTTTATGTTTCAGGTGGTTTCTAGATATTTTATCTTTATTTTGCATCTATTACTGTTATGACTTCTTGATGAATTGATGCTTTATGATTATGAAATAGTCCTCTTTATCACTGGCAGTAATGCTTGTTCTAAAGTCTACTCTCTCTGTATAGTATAACCAGTTACTATCGAGTCGACTCCAGCTCATGGCAACCCCATGTGTATCAAAGTAGAACTGTGCTCCACAGAGTTTTCAATGGCTGATTTTTTGGAAGCATATCGCCAGGCCTTTCTCCTGAGGTGCCTCTGGGTGGACTGGAACTGCCAGCCTTTCAGTTAGCAGCTGAGTCCATTAACTGTTTATACCACTCAGGGACTCCCTGTATTAGTATAGTCTCCTCAATTGCTTAAAAAATAATTTGCATGGTATAATTTTTTTTCATCCTTTTACTTTTAATTTATCTGTGTTTTTATACTGAAGGGGGTCTTCATACACATCATATGATTAGGTCTTGCATTTTTATACTTCTAACAATCTCTGGTCAATTGACATGTCTGTTAGTTTGTCTTACTGTGGGGGCTTGTGTGTTGCTGTGATGCTGGAAGCTATGGCACTGGTATTCAGATACCAGCAGGGTCACACATAGCAGACAGGTATCAGCTGAGCTTCCAGACTAAGACAGACTAGGAAGTAGGACCCGGCAGTCTACTTCTGAAAAGAATTAGCCAGTGAAAACCTTATGAATTGCAGCAGAACATTGTCTGATATAGTGTCAGAAGATGAGTCCCCCAGGTTGGAAGGCACTCAAATGACTCCTGGGAAAGAGCTGGCTCCTCAAGGTAGAGTTGACCTTAATGATGTGGATGGAGTCAAGCTTTTGGGACCTTCATTTGCTGATGAATGAGAAGAAACAACTGCAAACATCCATTAATAATTGGAATGTGGACTTCCAGGCAACATGGCGCTATAGACAGAAGCACCACGCCATCCCTCCGCAGCAAAGATCCGAAAAACTAAGTCAAACAGAGACACACACTTCAATCCTGAAACCTTAACCATCAAATGAAGAGATAAAGAACACAGCCAAGCACCAAATGGAATAACAAACTGACTGAGAACAGAGATCAAGGAGAGATACATGCAGAGGTCCCGTATCAGCTACCGCAGCACGGGTCCACCATCTTGGACTCCTATCAGAGATCGGCAAACAGCGGCTATAAGAAAGCAGCTTCACGGAGTTTCCAGCAGGAGACAGAACAACCGGCAAACAGTGATATATGCTTTCACAACCCCCACTCAGCCCCCTCTGCTTCCTGTGGCCACAGTCTTTTGGCTGGGAAGAACTGGCTTCATCCCAGCGTCACTAGGATTCCACCCGCCCATACTCGGTACCATTTGTTGGCTGCTGGTGTTGCTTTATTCTGCTTCTTTTGATTTCTTCCTCACCTCTCACCACCTCGCCCTCCTTTCCCTCAAATACCTGGCTCTGTGTGCCATCTTTGCTTCTTCCTGAAAGGCTGCGAAACACTGCTCGACTGTGAAACTGCTTCCCAGCCCATGCCGCCACACTAGTGGGATCCCTGTGGCTTTTTTTGTTTCTCTGTTTCTTTGTTCTGATTTGTTCTGTTTTGATTCGTTTGTTTGTCTATTTTCTTTTTCTTTTCTTGGCTTGGGAGCCCCTTTGAGTCTGATAGTACTGTGCAGTTTGGGAGCCTTACTCTGCGTAGATGCACAGTGACATCCCTGGGAGCATTTCTTTTTTCTCGTATCTTTTTTTTCTTGGTTTTGTTTTTTGGGGGTTTTCTTTTGTTTCTTTGTTTTGTTTTCTTCTCTCTCTTTTTCTCTTTTTGTCTTTATTCGGTTTCAGTTTCTCATCTCTCTACACTTACCTTCTTTTCCTGTCTCCTGAATAGCTGGTGCTGTGTGACACTGCTATTACCCCTTCTAGCCAGGCTGTACTTCATGGCCTGGGAGCTACTTCCCCACTCCTCACAGCCACACTGGGGCTTTTTTTCTTTTTTCCTCTAATTTTTATTTATTCATTTTTTTCTTTTATGCTTTTTCTTTTTTCCTTTATGTTTTTCTCCATTTCTCAGTCTCACATCTCTCCCCTCCAACAGCAAGCTCCCTTAGTACTCTTTTTTGCTTGTTTGTTTATTTCTGTGTATATGTTTGGCTCCTGTTCCTCTCCTCCGACTCCTCTTTCCCATACCCAACTTAGCCCCACACATCACAATTGCCTCCCCTTCCTACTTATCTGCAACGTGCACTGAACATCACACCTCCAAGCAGCACAGGCACAGCCTACCGGAACCTGTTCTTCACTGATTCCTGGCCTGCCCTGTTGTCCCTAGTATGTACCACAAACAACCCATCCCAGCAACTCTCCTTCAACTGGACCTGCCCTGCTGTACCATAGCTGAGTGACTGACCCAGCCCATTGAAGAAGGAGGTGAAAAGTATCGGTCCCACAGACTAGGAAACAACAAAGAATGCACAGCTCACTTGCTCAGACATAACCAAATAAAACAAAAAAACAGGATGAAACAAACAAATCTACAATCAATAAACGAGGAAAATAACTACTGAATGCCCCAAAGACAGCAGACAATATCAAAACATATACAAAAACAGGACAGAATGGTTCCAGTAGGCATCCAAAATAAAACATCAGATGACTTTCCAGTGGAAGAAAAGGCACTACAACTACCTGATAGGGAATTCAAATCTCTAATATTAAGAATTATCCAAGAGTTGAAGCAAAAAGCAGACAAAAATGGGGAAAAAATAGACAAATTCATGGAAAAGGCAGACAAAATCATGGAAAATACATACAAGAAAGGAAGAATTTAAGAAAATAATATAGGGGAAAAATGCCAAAATAAATTCACAACTAGAAATTATACAAAAACAACAATTAGAAATCAAAAAGAAAAACTACAAGATTTCAGAAATAGACTGTGTCATAGAAGGGCTGAGGAGCAGGTTTGAAATGATGGAAGACAGGATCAGCGAAATTGAAGACAAACACTTGGATACAACTCTTTTTGAGGAAAAATCAGAAAAAAGAACAAAGAAAAATGAAGAAACCCTGAGAATTATGAAGGATACAATCAAAAGCAAAAATCTGTGAGTGATCGGAGTTCCAGAACAGGAGGAGAAAACAGAAAACACAGACAGGATCATTGAAGAATTGCCGACAGAAAGCTTCCCCAATATCATGAAAGATGAAAAGCTGACCATCCAAGAAGCTCAATGAACCTCATATAGGATAGACCCCAAAAGAAAATCACCAAGGCATATCATAATCACACTCACTAAAACCAAAGACAAAGAATCCTGAGAGCAGCTTGAGAAAAATAAAAAGTCACATACAGAGGAGAAACAATAAGACTAAGCTCAGATTATTCAGCAGAAACCATGCAGGCAAGAAGGCAATGGGATGACATATATAAAACCTTGAAAAAAAACAATTGCCAGCCAAGAATAATATATCCTGCAAAACTCTTGTTCAAATATGATAGTGAAATTAGGACATTTCCAGATAAACAGAAATTAAGGGACTATGTAAAAACCAAACCAGACTTACAAGAATTATTAAAGGGAGTCCTTCGATCTGAGAAAAAATAACATCAGACCACAGGCTGAATCTAGAACACGAGATCATACCAGCAAGATACCAACCTAGGAAATGAACTCTAAAGGACTATCCAAAACAAAAAGAATTACAACAGGGAACCAGAGAAGTTAATTTGTAAATGACAACAGCATTGAACGATAAAAGAGGGAATAAATGATGTAGGTATAGAACCTTCTAATGGAGAGGAAAGCAAGGTAATACCAAGTAATAATAGACTGCTTCAAACCTAGGAAGATAGGGGTAAATTTCAAGGTAACCACAAAGAAAGTTAACAAAACCCACTCATCAAAATAAAGAAGAAAAACATAAAGTCTCAGTAAAAACAAAACCTATAAAAACAAAATAAATGAAAAAAAATCCACAAACAAAAGGAATTCAGTACAGGAGAGTAAGAGGAACAAAGAAAACATCAGCACCATGAAAAAAGCACTACAAAATGACAGCAATAAAGTCACACCTATCAATAATTGCAGTGAATGTAAATGGCCTAAATGCACCAAGAAATTAAGAGATGGAGAGTGACAGAATGGATAAAAGAAACAGGATCCATCAATATGCCATCTACAAGAGACACACCTTAGAAACAAAGAAGTAAATTTATTAAAAATCAAAGGATGGAAAAAATATATCAAGCAAACAGCTACAAAAAAAGAGCAGGAGTGGCAATACTAACCTAGAAAAAATAGACTTTAAAACAAAATCGACCATAAAAGACAAAGAAGAACAATATATAATGATTAAGGGGACAATCCATCATGAAGACATAATGAAAATAAAGATCTATGCACCCAATGACAGGGCTTCAAATACATAAAACAAACTGTAACAGCACTTAAAAGAGAAATTGACAGTTCCACAATAATACTAGGAGACATCAACACACCATTCTTGATAAAGGACAGAACATCTAGAAAAAATTCAACAAAGATACAGAAGACTTAAAGGGCACAATCAGCCAACTTGACCTCATACACATATATAGAACACTCCACCCTACAGTTGCAAAGTACACATTCTTTTCCAATGTACATGGAACATTTGCCAGAATAGACCACATCTTAGGTCACAGAGCAATCCTCAACAAGATCCAAAACATTGAGATAATACAGAGTATCTTCTCTGACCACAATGCCATCAAGGTAGAAAGTAACAACAGGAACAGCAAGGAAACGAAAATCAATTACATGGAAACTGAATAACACCCTGCTTAAAAACAACTGGGTAATAGAAGAAATCAGTGAAGGAATCAAAAAATTCCTAGAATCAAACAAGAATGAAAACACACCATACCAAAACCTTTGGGACACAGCAAAGGCAGTCTTCAGAGGACAATTTATAGCAATAGATGCGCACATCAAAAAAGAAGAAAGGGACAAAATCAAAACATTAACTACACAACTAGACCAAATAGAAAGAGAAGAGCAAAAGAAGCCCTCAGCCACTAGAAAAAAGGAAATAATAAAGATCAGAGCAGAAATAAATGAATTAGAGAATAGAAAAACAACAGAAAGAACCAACAAAACCAAAAGTTGATTCCTTGAAAGGATCAACAAAATTGACAAATAACTGGCCAGACTGACAAAATAAAAACAGGAGAGGACGAAAATCATCCAAATAAGAAATTAAATGGGGGACATTACAGCAGACCCAAGAGAAATAAAAAGGATTATAACAGAGTATTATGAAAAAACTATACTCCAACAAATTTGAAAACCTAGAGGAAATATATAAATTTCTAGAAACATGCTACCTCCCCAAACTACCACAAAGTGATGTTGAAAATCTGAACAGACTCATAACAAGAGAAGAGATTGAAAAGGTAATAAAAAAAAAAAAAAAAAAACTCCCCCCCAAAAAAAAACCTTGCCCAGACGGCTTCACTGGAGAATTCTACCAAACATTCAGAGAAAAGCTTATGCCAGTACTACTCAAATTATTTCAGGCAACAGAAAACGAAGGGATAATTCAGATTTCATTTTATGAAGCCAGCATAACCCTGACACCAAAAACCAGGCAAAAGTGCCACAGAAAAAAGAAAATTACAGTTCAGTATCTCTCATGAATATAAATGCAAAAATTCTCAACAAAATACTAGCCAATAGAATTCAGCATCGTATCAAAAAAATAA
The DNA here is from genome assembly GCF_000243295.1 of Trichechus manatus latirostris. Taxonomy (NCBI): domain Eukaryota; kingdom Metazoa; phylum Chordata; class Mammalia; order Sirenia; family Trichechidae; genus Trichechus; species Trichechus manatus. Next base: position 7,915,184 of record NW_004443991.1, read on the forward strand.
TACACCACAACCAAGTAGGATTCATACCCAGTATGCAAGGATGGTTCAACATTAGAAAATCAATCAACATAATCCACCACATACATAAAAGGAAAGAAAAGAAACACATGATCATCTCAGTCAATGCAGAAAAGGCATTCAACAGAGTCCAACACCTATTCCTTATAAAAATTATCAATAAAATAGGATAGAAGGGAAATTTCTCAACATAAT
>NW_004443991.1:7917604-7940750 GCF_000243295.1 Trichechus manatus latirostris
TCACCCCTTCGGGAGCAAGGGAGAATGAAGAGAACAGGATACAAGGAAAAGATTAGTCCAAAGGACTAATGGACCACCGCTACCACGGCCTCCCCCAGACTGATGGTGCCCGGCTACCACCAGTAACTGCTCTGAGGCCACCACCACTAACTGTGCTGACCGGGATCACAACAGAGGGTTCTGCATTGAGCTGGAGAAGGACGTAGAACAAAATTCTAACTCACAAAAAAAGACCAGATTTACTGGCCTGACAGAGAGTGGAGAAACCCCAAGATTATGGCACCTGGACACCCTTTATCTCAATGGTGAAGTCACTCCTTAGGTTCACCATTCAGCTGGGGATTGGATAGCCCCATAAAACAAAAACAGGACTAATGAGGCACAGCAACCCAGGGACAAGGACTAGAAGGCAGAATGGGACAGGAAAGCTGGTGATAGGGAAACCAAGGTTGAGAAGGGACAGTATTGTGGGTTTGTTAACCATTGTCATAGGGCAATATGTGTACTAACTGTTTAATGAGAAACTATTTGTTCTGTAAACCTCCATCTAAAGTCCAAAAAAAAAAAAAAATGAATTATCTGTGTGAGATCAAATTGATGACAGTAACTCAGGGGGTTTGATGGAAAGCTTAGGGGACAGTGAGTTGAAGATAATGGTGATGGAATTTAAGAATGTAATCGATGTCAAGTGTACATGTAGGAATTTTTGAAATGGTGTATCTTCGGCTATGAATATTTTCACCAAAAGTAAAAAGGTCCTCCAAGGTCGAGAAGTGAGAGTGGTGACATGTCGTGGGGTTGTTAACCAATGTCATAAAACAATATGTGTACTGACTGTTTAATGAGAAACTATTTGTTCTATAAACTTTCATCTCAAGTACAATAAAAATAAAATAAAATAAATGATAATCGGAACATGGAAAGTACAAAGTATGAATCTAGGAAAATTGGAAATCGTCAAAAATGAGATGGAACACATAAGCATCGATATCTTAGGCATTAGTGAGCTGAAATGAACTGCTATTGGCCATTTCAAATGGGACAAGCATATGGTCTACTATGCCGGAAATGACAACCTGAAGAGGAATGTTGCATTCATCATCAAAAAGAACATTTCAAGATCTATCCTGAAGTACAGCACTGTCAGTGACAGGATAATATCCATATGCCTACAAGGAAGGCCAGTTATAACGACTATTATTCTAATTTATGCACCAACCACTAAGTCCAAAGATGAAGAAATTGAAGATTTTTACCAGCTTCTGCAGTCTGAAATTGATCGAACATGCAATCAGGATGCATTGATAATTACTGGTGACTGGAATGCAAAAGTTGGAAACAAAAAAGAACAATCAGTAGTTGGAAAATAAGGCCTTGGTGTCAGAAACGATGCTGGAGATCGCATGATAGAATTTTGTAAGACCAACGACTTCTTCATTGCAAATACCTTCTTTCACCAACATAAACGGTGACTATACACATGGACCTCACCAGATGGAATACACAGGAATCAAATTCACTTCATCTGTGGAAAGAGATGATGGAAAAGTTCAATATCATCAGTCAGAACAAGGCCAAGGGCCAACTGCAGAACAGACCATCAATTGCTCATATGCAAGTTCAAGTTGAAACTGAAGAAAATTAGAACAAGTCCATGAGAGCCAAAGTACAACCTTGAGTATATCCCACCTGAATTTAGAGACCATCTCAAGAATAGATTTGAAGCATTGAACACTACTGACAAAAACTAGATGAGTTATAGAAGGACATCGTACATGAAGAAAGCAAGAGGTCATTAAAAAGACAGGAAAGAAAGAAAAAACCAAAATGGATGTCAGGAGAGACTCTGAAACTTACTCTTAAACTTCAAGTAGCTAAAGCGGACGTAAGAAATGATGAAGTAAAAGAGCTGAACAGAAGATTTCAAAGGGTGGCTCGAGAAGACAAAGTATTATAATGACATGTACAAACAGCTGGAGATAGAAACCAAAAGGGATAAACCTGCTTCGCATTTCTCAAGCTGAAAGAACTGAAGAAAAAATTCAAGCCTCGAGTTGCAATAGTAAAGGGTACTATGGGGAAAATATTAAACGACACAGGAAGCCTCAAAAGAAGATGGAAGGAATACACAGAGTCATTATACCAAAAAGAACTGGTCGACGTTCAACCATTTCAAGAGGTAGCATATGATCAGGAGCTGATGGTACTGATGGAAGAAGTCCAAGCTACACTGAAGTCATTGGTGAAAAACAGCTTGAGAAATGCTCTTCTGGTCTTCTAACTCCAGGTCTTTGCACATGTCATTATAATACTTTGTCTTCTCGAGCTGCCCTTTGAAATCTCCTGTTCAGCTCTTTTACTTCATCATTTCCTGCATTTGCTTTAGCTACTAGACATTCAAGAGCAAGGTTCACAGTCTCTTCTGACTTCTATTTTGATCTTTTATTTCTTTCCTGTCTTTTTAATGACCTCTTGCTTTCTTCATGTATGATGTCCTTGATGTCATTCCACAACTCGGCTGATCTTTGTGTTCAATGCTTCAAATCTATTCTTGAGATGGTCTCAAAATTCAGGTGGGATATCCTCAAGGTTGTACTTTGGCTCTTGTGGACTTGTTCTAATTTTCTTCAACTTCATCTTGAACTTGCATATGAGCAATTAATCGTCTGTTACACTGTCGGCCCCTGGCCTGGTTCTGACTGATGATATTGTGCTATTCCATCATCTGTTTCCATAGATGTAGTCCATTTGATTCCTGTGTATTCCATCCGGCAAAGTCCACGTGTATAGTCACTGTTTATGTTGTTGAAAAAGGTATTTGCAATGAATAAGTCACTGGTCTTCCAAAATCCTATCATGCGACCTCCAGCATCATTTCTATCACCAAGGCCATATTTTCCAACTACCGATCCTTCTTCTTTGTTTCCAACTTTTGCATTCTAATCACTAGTAATTATCAATCCATCCTGACTGCATGTTTAATCAATTTCACACTGCAGAAGTTGATAAAAATCTTCTATTTCTTCATCTTTGGCCTTAGTGGTTGGCATCTGTCAGTTTGTCATTCTGTGGGGACTTGCCTGTTGCTGTGATGCTGAAGCTTTGCCACTAGTATTCAAATATCAGCAGGGTCACCCATGGTGGCCAGGTTTCAGCTGAGCTTCCAGATTAAGACAGACTAGGAAGAAGGACCTGGAAGTCTACTTCTGAAAAAAATTAGGCAGTGAAAATCTTATGAATAACAGCGGAATGTTGTCTGATATAGTGCTGGAAGATGAAGTCCTTCAGAATGGAAGGCACACAGATATGACTGGGGAAAAGCTGACTCCTCAAACTAGAGTCCACCTTAATAATGTAGATGGAGTCAAGCTTTCAGGACCTTCATTTGCTGATGTGGCATGACTCAAAATGAGAAGAAACAGCTGCAAACATCCATTTATAATAGGAACATGGAATGTAAGAAGTATGAATCTAGGAAAAATGAAAATTGTCAAAAATGAAATGGAATGCATAAACATCAATATCCTAGGCATTAGTGAGCTGAAATGGACTAATATTGGACATTTTGAATCGGACAGTCATATGGTCTACTATGCTGGAATGACGAAGAGGAATGGCGTCACATTCACTGTGAAAAAGAATGTTTCAAGATCTATCCTGAAGTACAGCACTGTCAGTGACAGGATAATATGTATACACCTTTAAGGAAGAACAGTTAATATGACTATTATTCAAATTTATGCACAATTTACTTCTACATATGTTATTATCTCCAATTCACTGTTATAGTTTTTGCTTTAGGATGTTGGTTATAATTTAAAAACTTTAAAAATGTCAATCAACATTTTTTATATTAATACACATATTTACTATTTCCAGAGTTCTTCATTCCTTTGTGTGGATGTGAATTTCTATCGGGTACAATTTTCCTTCTGCCTAAAGAAGAACTTCCTTTAGAATTGATTTTAGTACACAGCTATAAGAATAAATTATTTCAGCTATTGTTTGTCTGAAAAAAGATTTTGTTTAGCCTTCATTTTTTTTTTTTGGAGATTATTTCTAAATACATAGCCTTTTAGAAGATAGATTATTTCTTTCATCACTTTAAAAATACCATTCCATCCTCTTTTGGCATGCATATTTTCTAATGAAAAGTCTTCCATTTTTAATTTATATGTGACTCTATATGTAATGTCTCTTTTTGGGAAGGAGGGGGTTGCTTGTAAGATTTTCTCTTAACCTCTGTTTTTCAGAATTAAAGATGGTGCTCCATGGTGTGGTTTTACTAGCGTTTATCTTGGGGATTTATTGAGCCTCTGGGACCAGCATGTGTGTAGTAAAGAATTTAACTTTGCCCAAAGAGATGTCTAGCTTTTGCCCTCAGCTTCCTGTAGGCAATTTCTAAACCCTTGGATTGTCATGTCTGACAGGAATCTCTGTTTGCCTGGTGGCCTTAGGCTGGTCAGATAGTGACAATGTGATTTAGGGTCAGGGCTGTTAGCCATACCAACACCGTGATGTAGGGTTGACTTTGAGTCAGAATCCTGAGAGGCTAGAAACTGAGATCAGCCACATAGGTACTCAAAAGTTCCAACACAATGGAGCCCCATAAAGACTCTGGACATCAAGGCTCAGGTGAGGTTCCCTGAGTAGCAATAATCCGTGTATATTGTTACACATAAATTCTGGAATAGTAATGCAGTCTAAGACTCAACTGGGAGAGGACAATAGAAATTCCACATTTGGGACTTCCCTGGGGCTCTGCCCTAAGCGTTTCTTCCCTTGGCTGATTTTAATATGTATTCTTTCTTTATAGTGAACTGTAACCATGAGCATAACAACTTTCAGTGAGTCCTGAGAGTTCTTTTAGTGAACTATTGAACCTAAGTATGGTCTTGGGGACCCCGAAATTGAAGCGAGGACAGTCTTATGTGGACTATGTTTCCTCTAACTTCAAAGCTATCTAACTTTCAAAGAATTTCTCTAGTTTTCATCAAATGTCAGAAAATTTTAAATATGGTTTCTTTTCTTTGTTCTTTTTTTTTTTTTTTTTTTCTGTTTTCCTCTCTACTGTCCTCCTGAGACTCCAATTAAACATATCTTAGAACATTTGTTATTTGACCACAGGTCACTGATGCCTTTCTTTTACAACTATCCTCTATGCTTCATTTTGATATATGTTATTAACATATCTTCAAGTTTATATTTTCTTCTGCTGTGTCTAATATGCTGTTAAGTCAATTCAGTGAGATTTTTATTTCAGTATTATAATTTTTATCTTCAGAAGTTCCATTCGGTTTTTTTTTTATGGCTAACTTTTTCTTTTAAATTATATTCATGCTTTGCTTTAAATACTTGTATATAGTGTTAATCAGACCACTGTGATCCATAGCATTTCTATTATGGATTTTTGGAAATAGATCTTAATTTGGAAGCTCCGCTGAAACCTGTTCAGCATCATAGCAACATGTATTCTCCCACTGACAGACAGGAGGTGATTGTGCATGAGAGGCATTGCTGGGAATCAAAACTGGGTCTCTTGCATGGAAGGTGTGATGGTTAAGATTGTGTGTCAACTTGGCTAGGCCACGATTCTCAGTGTTTATATGTGATCACTCCCATGATTTAATATGCTGTGAGTAGCCAATCAGTTAAAAGAGAGTTTCCTTGGAGGTGTAGCCTGCATCGAATATAAGCAGACATTCTGGCTTTTTGCTCACTCTGGATCCTGCGGCTGCCTCCTGTTCGTCTGACCTTGGCACTTGAGCTATCAGTTGATCTAGGGATCACCAACCCCTGCAGCTACATGAATCAGGAGAAACCTTGCAGTCTTGCATGCTAATCCTGGGATTTGTCGATATTCACAGCCTGTGAGCAAGAGCCCTGCTTTCTGACCTGCTGATCTTGGGTTCTCCAGCCCCTGTGGCTATGTGAATCGGGAGAAACCTCTATCCTAATCCACGGACTTGGGACGTTACAGCCTCTACAGTTGCCATGAGCCGTTTCTTTGAATATAAATCTCTCTGTATATGTATTTATACGCTTTACTGGTTTTGCTTCTCTAGAGAACCCAGCCTAAGACAGAAGGGAGAATTTTACCACTGAACCAACAATGGCTCCAATTTACAAATGATTATGGGGATGGTGTAGAATTGGGCTGCTTTTTGTTCTGTTGTGTATGGAGTTGCCGTTAGTTGTGGGATGACTGAACAGCAGCTAACAATAACAACATGTAGTTTTGATAGCTAGTGTCATATACTTTTCTGCTGGCTCCATCATCTCTGGCATTTCTGCATATGACTTTTTTTTTTTTTTTTTTTTTTTTTGTGCTCACTTGGAGGAATTTTTTGTGCAAGTTAAGCAACAGCTTTATTGAAACATGTGCAACTTTCTAGGTGCTTAGCAAATTCTCTCCCTCCCTCTCTACAAGGGCTTCCAACTGCTTTTTTTTTTTTTTTTTTTTTTTTTTGTTCCCTGTGGTTGTTGTGGTTGTTGTTTTCCTCCTGGTTTGTGTCACATTGGACATTGAGGTAGCTACTCTATTTAACATCTTAATTTTTGCTGAGTAAATTTAAAGAGTGTTGGACTTCCTTTAACAAGGAAATAAGAATTTGCTGATCATTTTTATCCCTTTGAGTCCTGTTTTTAAGCTTTGTTTTAAGGTAGGTCTAGAGTATCCTACACTCTAAAGATAGTTTAGTGCTACTTCTAATTCACGATACTGCTGGCTCACTATTGAATGACCTGCTGATCACTGAGGACTTTCTGCCCTGGTTGGAACTCCAACACCCCCCTACTGTGTTTGAACTCTGGAAATTTCTTGACTTACAGCTCCCTGGTCATTCTTTATTCTGGTTTGTGGAGTTTTACTCAATGCATGTGTGGCACAGTCCTTAGCAAAACTCAAGGTGGACTCAGTGCAGATTTCTGGAAACATTTTTTCCTACATAACTGTCACTTCTTTTAGGAACTCTGCCACCACAAATTTTATCTGCATTGGTCTCACTGAACACTGGTCTCCAACTCCTCAACTCCGTAAGATAGCCACACTCTTTGGTTTCCACTTCCTTGTGTCTATGTTCTGAAATTACTTGTTAATAAAGGAGCCCTGATCACGCCGTGGTGAAAGTGCTCCCTTGCTAACCAGTCACCAGTTCGAACCTACCAGCCACTCTGTGGGAGAAAATATCTGAAATGTTGTGTCATATATTTTGCCCAGTTTTCTGTTTCTTTATGGCAAGAGGTTAAATATGGTTCTTGAATTTCTTCATAACTGGAAGCAGAAGTCAACTCTTTAAATAATTTCATTAGTCTACTTAGCCATTTGCATATGACCTGTTATATTGCTATATTTGCTTTTAAAAGGCTTTCCATGGCCTATTAGGGATTTCACTATAACGTATCTAGATATAGAATTTTTTGTTAAATCTCACTTTGGCATTTTTTTTATGCTTCTCAAATCTAATATTTATTTATTCCATCCTTTCTTTAACATTCTTAGCCACTTATCCTTTGAACATTAGCTTTCAAAAATCTCTATATTTTCTCCATGTGGAATTCCTTTTAAGTTTCTGTTGCACCTTGTTATTCTAGCTTCCAGTCTCTTATTCTATCATATTCTGCTGCATTCTGATTCCTCTTTTCCCTCCTACATTCTAGTTATTCAATGTCATTTCTAGATGTTCTAATGGTCCTTATTAAAATACTTTATTGTTATTTTATCCTCTACAGTTTTTATATTTTATTCACATAAATAATTATATCATCTGTATATATACATTATCTTGTTTTCAAGATCATATTGTTTACCTTCTGACTCTTGTTCTCGGTGTATTTTCCCCCTATGTGTTGTACAATATTTTTTCTCTATTGTGGCCTTGTTTTCTGTACAAAAGATACATAGCCTGGGTTGTGGGGCTTAGTGTTTCTGACAGAAATTCTAGGGACATTACTGTTTGGTCATAAACTTTTAAAGCAAATGGCTTTAAAGGTCATGGAACTCTAGGGTATTTTCATTTCAAGATCTAATAGGCAGGGTTTTCAAAACTCAGCCCTTCAAATTTTCAAGGGATACTTGTTGTCTACTTACATCCTGGCCGGAGGCAGGTAAGTTTTCTTTCAATTCCCTGTGTTTGTACGCAGACTTTTTTCCAATATGTTTTTTTGTTGACTTTTTAGCCCTTTGAGATCCCAGTTTTATGCAAGAATCTGAGTTTTAGCTCCTTCTTTGAATGGGCCCCAGACCCCCTCTCCCTCTTTTGCATGTGTTTTATAACACCAGCCCCTTCATTATTCAGAACAATAACAGCCCCTTGGGCAGCCACGACATAAGTTCACTTGCTTATTACTCTAGTTTTCAGTTCACTATTTGTTTCTTGCACCTTGAGATTTCCTTTTCTTTCTTGCAAGTTCACTTGTGAATTCAAAATAATTTTTGTTTTATTGTATCCAGCATCTCTACTCACTTTCAGGAGAAAATGTTTCCACTATCATAGACCAACATATTTCCTGACATGAAATTCTACATTCTTCTCAATATTCTAAAAAATGAAAATTGATTCTCACATGAATCTGAGGTTCATTATATTCAAGAAAGATTTTCTAACTGTTCCCTGTCTATAGAATTATCTATTTTAATTTAATTTTTATAAGAATATATTCTCTATATTTTTTTATTTCCAAAAAAAATCTTACTGAAGTAGAACATGCAGAAGTATAAATTTTTAGTTTCTGTGTTGAGTTTGTGAATACCACTGTGAAAATTAACGTGCAATAAAATTTAATTCCTGCTGTAAAAAAGTGGTTTGTAAACACGACTGTATGTCAGAAACATCTTTAGAGCTCAGTGAAAATAATTTGAGATTGTGATTCAGTAAGCATGGGGTGCAGCCATGTATAAGTGGAATTAAGCTTTAATCCTACTTCAGACAACAAAATGTCCTGAAACCATCATGGCCTGAATATCTTATACCCCACTCAGTCTAAAATGTTGCTATAAATAACCCTGTTAGCTCTAGAATTTGGTAAAAGGGAAAAAAGAAAAACAGAAAGCTCTCATTCCCACCACAACATTGGAAAAGGCTGCATAGGCCCGGCTCACTATTATTTACTATTGTCTCGTAATTTTTCTCTCCTGTTCTAGTCTCTACAAAAAGGTTTAAGATTAACCAATGTTCCTCCCCGGAGGGTGAAAAACAAGTGATAATGATCTAAGAATGAAAAACCAAACAAAGCACCCAACTTGTGACAAGAAAAAGCAGGATGTCGCTAGATAATCTCCAAAGATGTCACCAGATAACCTCTAAGAATACCAGTGGAAGGTTAACTCATCTAAGACATCATCATCTCAAGGAGAAACGACCACAAAAGATCTATAATCCTGTCCTTATAAAAGACTTCAGCCGATCTCCAGTGGCGGAGATGAGTTTTTTGGAGGACTCTATTCCCCTCTGTCTCCTATATATCGATATATAATAAACATCTTACTGCTCACCTCACCCCTGTCTCAGAATTGGCTATTGCGGCAGGCGGCTCCAAACCGCGTTATTGCAATAACAACGTTTTTATTTAGGTTGTGCAAACTCCTGTTTTCTGTCCCGCCACCCTGTGTGGTAGAGTGCCCAAGACATCATTTAGTTTCTGAAGGGTAAGGAAACTTAAAATTTTTCCCCGCTGATAATTAAAAGAGAATGTCTTATTTATTTATTTTTTTACTTCAGTTTATTTCAAATGGAGAGAGATGTAAGTGTGATGAGCTCTACTTTATACTTTTTTTTAATGTTAGCTAATATGCCAATCTAAACTGCTATTATAGTTCTTGCATTTTTATTTACAATTTTCCCTTTGATTTTCTTCCTCAAGAATATTATAGGACTTACAGCAAAACAGCGCTCTAGGCAGAAGCACCACGCCGTCCCTCCACAGCAAAGATCCAAAAAACTAAGCTGAACAGAGAAAACAATCCTGAAACCCTAAAACATCAAATGAAGAGATAAAGAACTCAGCCAAGTACCAAATGGAGTGAGAATACTGACAGAGAACGGACAGCAAGGAGAGATTCATGCAGAGGTCCCCTATCAGCTAACGCAGCGCGGATCCACCATATTGGACTCCTATCAGAGACCAGCAAAAGGGGTACAAGAAAGCAGCTTCATGAAGTTTCCAGCAGGAGGCAAAACAACCGGTAATTTGCAATATACGCTTTCCCACCCCCCACCCTTCTTCACCCCCACTCGGCCTCCTCTGCTTCCCGCAGCCACAATCTCTTGTCCGGGAAGCACCAGCTGCTTGGATTCCACCCACCCGAACTGGCCGGCTCTCTGAGTGCCATTTGTTGGCTGCTGGTGTTGCTTTTCTCTGCTTCTTTTGATTTCTTTCTTACCTCTCACCACCTCCCCCTCCTTTCCCTCAAATACCTGGCTCTGTGCTCCATCTTTCCTTCTTCCTGAGGGTCTGAAGAGCTCCGGTAATTTGTGATATACACTTTGCCACCCCCTACCCTTCTTCACCCACACTCCGCCTCCTCTGCTTCCCGCAGACACAGTCTCTTGTCCAGGAAAAACCAGCTGCTTAGATTCCACCAGCCCGCACTAGCTGGCTCTCTGAGTGCTGTTTGTTGGCTGCTGGTGTTGCTTTTTTTTCCGCTTCTTATGATTTCTTCCTTACCTCTCACCACCTCCCCCTCCTTTCACTCAAATACCTGGCTCCGTGCGCCATCTTTGCTTCTTCCTGAGGGGCTGCGGAGCACTGTTCGAGTGTGGAGCTGCTTCCCGGTCTGGGCTGCCACGCTGGTGGGATCCCGGGGCTTTTGTTCATTTTGAATTGTTTGTTTTCTTTCCCTTTTCTTGAGTTGGGAGCCCGTTCTGGCCAGGCGGTGCTGAGTGGCTTGGAAACTACCCCCTCGGTTTGCACAGACTCGTAGAGGGATCCCTAAGGTCATTTCTTCTTTAGTTGGTTTTTTATTTTTTTCCCATTTTTGGGGGGGCTTTTCCTGTTGTTTTTTTTTAATTTGTTTTGTTTTCTTTTCCCTCTTTTTCCCTTTTTGTCTTTCTTCATTACTCAGTTTCTCATCTCTCTATATCGTCCTTCTCTTTCTGTTCCCTGAATACCTGGCATTGTATACCTCTATGCCTTCTACCCAGGCTGTTCTGCAACACCTGAGAACAACTTCCCCAGCCGCATAGCCGCACCAGTGGGATCCCTGGGAACTTTGCTGTTCTTTAACCTTTCCAATTTGTATTTATTCATTCTTTTCTTTTCTTCCTCTTCCCCTTTTTGTTTTTCTCCATTTCATAGTCTCTCATCTCTCCACTCCAAAGGCAAGTTCCCCTAGCATTCTTTTTTGTTTGTATGTTTTTGGCTCCAGTTCCTCTCTCCTCTTCCCATATCCATCTTAGCTTCACACGTAACAATCTCCCCGCTACATCCTGCCTACCTGCACCATGCACTTAACATCAAACACCAAGCAGCACAGACACGGCCTACTGGAACCTACCCTGCCCTGATTACCAACCTGCCCTGGTGGCTGTAGTAAGTGACACAAACAACCCATCCCAGTAACTCCTCTTCAGCTAGACCTGCCCTGCCATACCATATCTGAGTGACTGACCCTGCCAGTTGGAGAAGAAGGCAAAAAGTATTGTGCCCACAGACGAGCAAACAACAAAGAACACACAGCCTGCCTGCTCAGACATAGCCAAATTCAAATAAAAAAGGGACAAAACAAACAAATCTACAATCAATAAATGAGAAAAATAACTACTGAATGCCCCGAAGACAGCAGACAATATCAAAACATTTACAAAAACAGGACAGGATGGTTCCAGTAGGGATCCAAAACAAAACACATATATATATATATGTATATAGTCAGTCCCCAACTTACAATAGGGTTCCTTTACAATGACTCTGTTGTAAATTTGTTCTGACATAAGTTGAATACTCCATTTTTATTTTTTTTTAGTTTTCATTATTATTGCCTTTTATTATCAGTATCTTTATAAATCCAATCTTTATTTGTCTTTGGGGGTTTGAAACATTATATACAAACTTACAGATATATTTGAATACACACATACATAAAAAATACAGAAATCATAAAAATTTACTCAGATGATGAAGAATTGGAAGACATTGGCATTTTGTCAGTTGCAGTAATTTCCAATCAGAAATTTTTAGATAAGCTAAAAAAAATTACCAATTGACTGCATACCAGGAAAAACAACAGATAATAGAAAAATACATATATACAATTCAGATATTGATATTTTCAGAAATGAATTTTAAAATGAATATAATTAATATTAACTTCATTGATATAATAAATGGTATCAAAAAAACCATTGCTATCATCATATTAATTGTGAAATAATTCACTAGCCTCTTAATTTTGAAAACAAAAGAGAGGTGTCATTACCATCATTTATATTTAACATTGAATTGGGGGTTCTAGCCAGTGACATAAGCAAGAATAAGAAATATAAGCCATAAAGTTTGGAGAGAATGAGACAAAAAGTGTCATTATTTGTAGCTATTACAATTGTGTACTTAGAAACTCTAAAAGAATCCACAGCACAGCTTTATACAAGGTCAATATAATTATAAAACAATATACAAAATCAAACAATTAGAACATGAAATATAAAATAACATCACCAAGTTCCTGGAAATAAATCTAACAGAAGATACACTGTTAGATTTCTACAGTGAAAACTATAAAATTTTGATGAAACATTATAAGGGACCTAAATTAATAGATAGCTAGGATATGTTCTTGGATTGGAAGACTCAATATTTTAAGTTGTAAATTTTCCCCAGATTTATTTATGGATTCATCACAACCCCAGCCAAAATCCAAGTAGGTTATTTTTTTGATTGAAATTGACAAATTGAATCTAAAATTATATATGAATGCAAAGATCTTCAAAGAACCATATAAATCTTAAAGAAAATTTACATTACTGGATTCCAAAACTCACTACTAAGCTACAATAATTAAGATAATTTGGTCTAAGCACAAAGATAGATAAATGGAGATTCCTGAAACTAACCCATACACATATGTTAACTTGATTTATGACAGCGGTGCCGGTGTAATTCAGTGGGTAAAGGATAATCTTTTTAAAAACTGTGCAGAAGTGGTCAGATTTCTATATTAAAAAAAAAAAAAATTCTTGACCCTTAATCCTATCAGACAGAAAAATTAATTCAAATTGATAATAGAACTAAATCTGAAAGAGAAAACAGTGTAAATGAAAAAAATTATAATAATAGGGGAATATCCTCATAGCCTTGGACTAAGCAAATATTTCTTTCATAGGATGCGAAAAGCACTAACTACAAAGGCAAAGATTGATAAATTGGACTTCATTAAAATTAAGAATTGTAGGCATTGATATGCACCAACAAATGCATAAAAAAGCAGGCTACAAACTGTAAGAATGTATTTGCAATGCATATATCCAACAAAGGCCTTGAATCCATAAAAGCTAAATAACTCTTACACATGAATAAAAAAAGAGACTATCTGATTTAAAAAAAAAAGACTTGAAAAGGCACTTCCCCAAAACAGGATATCCAAATGGCTAAAAGGTGCCTCAACATCATCGGTCTTTGTTATTGTTGTGTGCCATGGAGTCGATTCTGACTCATAATGACCCTATAACACATTCCTAGGCTGAAACCTCAGAGGGTTTCCTAGGCTGAAATCTTTACAGGAGCAGATGCCAGGTCTTTTCTCCCACAGAGCGGCCGGTGGGTTCGAACAGCTGACCTTTCAGTTAGCAAGGGCGTTCTTAAAAATTACACCACCAGGCTCCTTTCATTAGTCATTAGGAAAGTACAAATAAAAACTTCGATGAGGTACCATTATACACCCCTCTAGAATGGCCACAATAATAAATACTGATGATACCAAGTGGAAAGTATGTGGAACAAATAAAACTCTCAGACATTGCTGATGGCACAGGCAGTCCCCAGATTATCAACGAATTCCGTTCCTAACTCTTCTTGAAGCTGAATTTATATGTAAACCGCAACAGTTAGATACCTAACATCAGTTAGTCAAATGTTTGTCTTAGTATATAGAATATAGTGTACCTTTCTATGAATTGGAAACCCTGGTGGCACAGTGGTTAAGAGTTTGACTGCTAATAAAAGGTTGGCAGTTTGAATCCACCAGACGCTTCCTGGAAACCCTATGGGGAGTTCTACTCTGTCCTATAGAGGCGCTATGAGTTGGAATCGACTTCATGGCAACGGGTTTTCTATGCATAAAAAACATTAAAAAAACAATTCCAGGTACACTAAAACATCTTTAACATAATAATATAGTAATAATAATAACAATGTTTTGATGCTATTGCAAAGTAGCACCCATTTGTTATTATGAACCATTGTATATACCTCGAATTTTTAATACAATAGGGGGTTGGTTTTTAACTAGGAATGTGTGTCGGTCGTTGGTAACCTGGGGACTGCGTGTATTGAAAGTCAGCACAATCACTATGAAAAATGGGCAATATCAATTAATGCTAAATATACACCTACTTTATGCCCCAGCAATTATATATATGTGTATGTATATATAAATAATCATGTATTAATGTGAATGAATAAAATTATGGTATATTTACACATAGCAATAAAAAAGAACAAACTGCTGCTTCATGAAACCAGATGGATGGATTTTATAGCTATTAAAAAAAACAAAAAACCCGCTGCTGTTGAGTTGATTCCAACTCATAGTGGCTCCATTGTGTGCCTTCCCAGTCACCATCCCCTCCTCCAGAAGTAACCACTATTTTGATTTCTATCGTGATAGTTAAGTTTTGCTTGTCTTTGAACTTGATATAAATGAAATCTTACAATGTGTTCGGCTATATTGTTGAGTAAAAGAAGCCAGACATAACAGTACACAGTGTAAGATTTCATTTATATCAAGTTCAAAGACAAGCAAAACTTATCATGACAGAAGTCAAAATAGTGGTTACTTCTGGAGGAGGGGATGGTGACTGATTGGGAAGGCACATGATGGAGCATTTGGAGTGCTGGAAAATTCCTACATCATCTTCTGTCCAGTAGTCACACAGCTGTGAGTATATGTGTGTAACTTACTGTAAGCATATCACAAAAATAATAGCAAACATTTTAAGTGTTTAGTATATGCTCATTTAATCCTCTCAACAATACTATGAAGTAAGTAAAATTATTGTCCTTACTTTACAGATAAGACTTAGAAAAGAAGAGTAACTCGTCAAATCTCTAAGGTATTAAGAGACAGTCCTGAGATTTGACTCTGTGCTGCCTGACTCCAAAGTCTGTACATTTAATTCCTACACTATATTTATTACACTGTTTCTTTCATTTAGTTAGCTAGCAGAGAGCAATGTTTCTGTAGAAATGGCCAGGACTGTTCTGGGATGTGGGCACTGAAAAAGTTCTAGAGCATGGGGTATTGTCAAAAAGAGTAGGGTTAAATGGGCCTCTAGTATGGGGGGCTGGAATGAGCATGCACACCCTAAGAGCACCGGCCTCTGGGTTAAGTGTCAGCCATAGGGAAGAGGCTGCTGTTCAAACTTCTAGGTGTTTGACACATTCCATTCTAATTAGTTATAAATGTTTCCCACCAGAACACCAGACTCTGAACTCCTTGAAATGCAAGGACTGTGTCTTATTTCCATAATTCTATGTGGTAGAGTCCCTGGGTGGTGCAAATGATTAACACCCTCAGCTGCTAACTGAAAGTTTGGTGGTTTGAGTCCACCTAGAGATGCCTAGGAAGAAAGGCCTGATGATCTAATTCCAAAAGATCAGCCACTGAAAATCCTGAGGAGCATAGTTCTACTCTGACACACATGAGGTCATCCTGAGTCGGAACAGACTCAACAGGAAGTGGCTATACATGATATGGGACATAAGCAGTTGTTCAGTGAATGTGAGTTGAATTATAGGAAAGGACTAAAAGATCTTCTAAAAGGACCTTGTCCTGCTTTACTTTTCTTCACGTAAAACTAATCTTACTCTCCTCTCACATCTATAATGGGAAAAAAAGAAATTCACAGGCTCACATTTTGCTTCCCAGGTTCTGTGAGTTTTACTTATTAATGCTAATCAAATATGCAAAATCTGCCAAAGATGCCTGTTGAAAATAAAATGTGGCCCAGTAGTGGATCTTTGCTGCCATATTGTCTCTGTCCTTTTATTATCTGTATTCATCTTTGGAGCTTTTACTTTATCTCTGCTTCTCATACTCCCCTGGTCCCTTCCTCTCTGTATGGTTGTCTCTCTGTCTTTTCCTTCCATTTCCTGGATCTGCTCCCTTGTTGGAGCGCTGTCACTGGTCCAGCATGTGGAGATTGGTAACAATGTCTTGTTCTAGCACTGTAACTGCTGGGCCACAATTTTAACACTGACTAAAGGGCAGGTTTGCTGTGCACTGATTAATTGGGGGTGGGGGTGGGAAGTTAAATGAGGATGTGACTATCTCTCCAAACATGCCTCCTTTCCTCTTAAAAAACGGAGTCACTAACACCACATCTGCACTCATTCACAGTGGTCAAAGCAATCTATCTTTCAATAGATTATTAACTGATTCTGTACAATCTTTTCAGGAGTTTTCATGAAAATGCTTATTTAATTTTTTCCAAGTTCTATTACATAAACTGGAGGCAGTACTGTCATCCTTCTCTATAGATAAGGAAGCTGGGCTACAAATACTTCAATTATCTTTTTCATCATCACTGGGAAGAGTCATTAATAACGACAGCATTAGAATTGTAGGGGATTTTTCCATTAAACCAATTTCAGAGTACACAGCACCCCCAACACATACACACACACACTGATACATACACACATACAAAGTTAATTAATGTAAAATTAATGAAGCAGTAAGAGGTAATTAATAACAAATTGTCTCTAACAATAACATTAAAGTTTGTTAATAAGGATCCTTAGTGTGGGATTTGTTGGGGTGATTATACATTCCATTCCATTACCCTGTGAGTCCCTAATGTAGACATTTTTGTGTGAAGCAATTGCCTTTGGTTCCTCAACAATGGAAGTGGCATTTGCAACTACAAAGCATGAGACTGCAGCTGGTGCAGTGGTTTGAGCTAAATTTTAGAAACACTCACGGATACCATTTGAATTATAGGTATCCAGATTATATATTTTAACCTAAGGGACACTTAATTGTGTCTAAATTTACAAAAGTAGAACAGGACAGTGATGTTGAGTAGTCTTCCAAAATGCCAAGAATACGTTTTTGCTTTAGGTTTACATAACTAAAAAACATTTGAGCGCTTCGAACCCCTCTTTCTAGTTTCAAGGAATGTTATGAAATGACCAAGAATAGCAATCAGCTCACAGTCTGAAACCCAGGCAAGCTTGGAGCTAGATAGCATATGGTGGGTATATCTCTTAAGATAATAGGGACAAAGCCATAAGGTCGGGGAGTTTAACTGGATCACCTCTTGAGGGCCTTTCCAGGTCTATCTGTCTATGAAAATAGCTAATCAGCAGTGCCCCAAATAAGTCCACACTGAGCACATGGGCTTTAAAGTTTTCTTTAAGTGGATAGGTTTTGTAGTGTACACTCTGGGTGTTTTAAGATAGCAGAAGAGTATGTAAAGCCCTCTGCAGCTGTTTATCTATGGTTCCCCAGAATTTAACACTTAGGGATTTGTAGCAAACCCACTGCCCTGGAAACAAAAGGTCACTCATCTTGCTCAGAGCTACACCAGTAAGTGCTTGAAGTTAACGTCTCTAATAACACACCAAAGTTAGCAGTGTAGCAAATAGAAAGCTGATGCAAAAGACTCCCAGGATTCTCCCTTAAACTGTGTTGGCTTCCAAATTCCTGCATTACTGAAATTCAGCTGAAAGTGTACTCTTGTCTAAATAGCATCACTCATAGAGCTACAGGTTTACTTTTCATGGGAGTACAAACAATCAGATTTAGATGTTTACAACTCATGTATCATTAGGCTAAACCAGTCTCTTGGGTGCTGCAAGCAGCTCTTCTGCCAACTGAAAGGTTGGAAGTTTGAGTCCCCCCAGAGGCACATTGTAAGAAAGGCTTGGCAATCTACTTCTGAAAAATCAGCCACGGAAAACCCTATGGAGCACAGTTCTACTCTGACACATATGCGGTCACCATGAGTCGGAATTGACTGGACAGCAACTGGTTTTGTTTTTTTTTATCATTATGCTAGCCCCATTAGTCTTCTAATGGTAAGGAAATACAAGCTTCTAGCCTAAAAGAAGTGCAAGGTTTGATCTGATTCACAATCTTGAACAAGAAGTTAGCTAGTTTACATAAAATATTTTCCCAACACATTAAATTTTCAAAAGTCTTTAGAAAAAAGTTAGTCCAACTTGATACGTTGAAACGGGCCTAGAGAGATGACATGAATTTCTTAAGTGGTTGTTATTGTTATTAGTTGCTGTTGAGTTGATTCTGACTATCATGGTTTGAATTACTTCCCCCCAAAAATTTATGTATCAATTTGGCTGGGACATGATTTCCCAGAATTGTGTGGTTGGCCTCCATTTTGTGATTGTAATTTATGTTAAAGAGGATTAGGGTGGGATTGTAACACCACCTTTACCCAGGTCACATCCAATGTAAAGGGAGTTTCCCTGGGATGTGGCCTGCACCACCTTTTATCTCTCAAGAGATAAAAGGAAAAGGAAGCAAGAAGAGAGTTGGGGACCTCATACCATCAAGAAAGCAGTGCCAGTATGACCTCGAGAGTATGGCCCCCAGACACCCTTTTAGCTCAGTGGACAGCCTGGGAGTGGACAGCCCCATAAAACCAAATGAGACTAATGAGGTACAGGAGTCCAGTGACAAGGGCCAGAAGGCAGAAGAGGACAAGGAAGCTGGTGATAGGGAACCCAAGGTTGAGTAAGGATATTGTGGATGTGTTGTGAGATTGTTAACCATTGTCATAGGACAACATTTGTAGTAACTGTTAAATGAGAAACTATTTTGTTCTGTAAGCCTTCATCTTAAGTGAGAATAACAGTACAATTGGAAGAGCGTAGTCAATGTCACTGAACTGTGTATGTAGAAATTTTTGAAATGGTGTGTCTTTGGCTATGTGTATTTTCACCAAAAAAAAAAAAAAAGGTTGAGAATTTAGAGGGTTAATATGTTGTGGGGTTGTTAACCAATGTCATAAAACAACATATGTACTACTGTTTCATGAGAAACTATTTGTTCTGTAAGCCTTCACCTGAAGTACAATAAAATACAAAAAAAAAAAAAAGCAGTGCCAGGAGCAGAGCACATCCTTTGGACCAGGGTCCCTGTGCTGAGAAGCTCCTAGTCTGGGGGAACACTGATGAGAAGGCCGAGACAGAGAAAGCCTTCCTCTGGAGCTGACACCCTGAATTTGGACTTTTAGCCTACTTTACTGTAAGGAAATAAACTTCTGTTTGTTAAAACCATCCACTTGGGTATTTCTGTTATAGCAGCACTAGATAACTAAGACACTGACTCACAGCATGCAGAACAGAACTACTGTATAGGATTTTCAAGGCTGTGACCTTTCGGAAGCAGATCTCCAGGTCTGTCTTCTGAAGTGCCTCTGGGTGGTTTTGAACCACCAACCTTTTGGTTAATAGTTAAAACCAAAAATGGCAGCCAATAATCTGATTAGAGTGAGCATACAGCATTTCTCTTGTGTCTTTGTATGAAGAGGAAGTTAATAGTAGAACGAGATCAGGGACTAATGACTTCTGAAGTTATGGGTGAACAAAGTTAAGAGGGCAGAAACTCCGGGGGCTTTTCCCACGAAGACAACCAATTCCTTAGAATTTCCCTCTAAGAACTTGGATGAGATGGAATTATATGTAGGAGCAGTGTATGAGGTAAGTGAGGGGAAAAAATGAACCTCGAAACAATCAACAGAATATAGCTCCGGTTCCTGATGTTTGTAAAAAAGTAACAGGTTTAAGAATATATATGTATTTTTAAATGTGGAATGCAAATACTACATTTCACTGAAGCCATTTAAAGCCTTATCAACTCACCTGTGGATTTTTTATAATATCCTGAGACATATATTAACTCTTCTTTCTAGGTGAAAAAAATTTATAATTGCAGTAAAATATAAGGATACCAGAGTTTATCTAAAGAACTAAAAGAGAGCATTGAATTCTGCTAAATCTATTCTGTGATTTAGTATTTTCTCTGTAATGTTTTATCAAATACCCTGGCCATTTTCCTCAGAGAAATGAATCTTGAATCTCTTTATTGATACATGAACTGATTTTAATTAGTAGTGAAGAGTTTGAGCACTTCTGAATTTTCCAAGTGGAATGACATTGTGTGGCCCCTAAAAGGAAACAAGTGTTCTCCTTGCCATCTTCAAATCCAAGTGAGTTTAATTTAAGGGGTTAATATCACAAAGGATTGACGAGTCATGCACTGAAGTGGGAGTGGTCCTTTGAGAAAAGAACAAGAACATTGGTCTTCTTAAGGTGCCAAAGCGATGATGAGAGGCGTAAGCGTCCTTACAGGCCATTCATGTGAAAAGCAAAGTACCCGGAAGCTGAATTTGCAGTCTTTACCACGGCAAGTTTCTAGCCTCCTAGAGAATAAAAGCACAGCTGCCAAAAGTGCTTCTGTGCTGACACATCTGAGCTTCTCAGATGAAACAGATGCTCTTTTACCTAACCTGTGAAGATATTTATTTATTTTCTTTCCCTGTTTTTGGCTTTTCATTGAATGAAGCATTTAGATCACTATTTTTTTTTTTTTTTTTTTGGTAAGAAATTGCAGGCTGTAACCTGTAACAGAGTATGTTCCTTCCTCTGTTTAATAATCAAAGCAAATTAATAAAAATTAGGTATTCATATACATCAAAAACAGCTTGCCAGAGTGACCCACAGTGCTACCCCTCTTTGGAATGCAGTTTCTGTAGATCTTCCAAGTTTTCGAGTTGCTGATAGTGTCACAGAATTTGGGGTGGCCTACTGCAGCCAGATACCGGTGCCTACACCAATCACCCATGCCTCTTTAAGACTGTAGGTGAGAGCTTGCACCACACACTTGGTGACCGACTGCTTGGACACCTGAGCTGAACCCATATAGGAAAATTTTACGGACTCCTGTGTGCACATACTTAGTTACAGAACTACTTGGTGACAGGACGTTAGAGCTTCAAAGGCGCCAATAATCAAACTAGTGCACATGAGCAGCCTATTGGGACATATCAAAACAAAACAAGACAAGAAGCTAGGACTCACTAAACAAATATAAAATAAAATTATAATAACTTATTGATGGCTCGGAGATAACAGTCAATACCAAATCACATAAAGAGGCAGTCCATGATGGCTTTCGCAAGCTCCCAAAATAAACAATCAATAAATTCTCTGGAGGAAGAGAATTTCTTGGAATTACCAGAGGCAGAATACAAAACATTAATATACAGAACTCTTCTAGAAATTAGAAACGAAATTCTACAAAATGTCGGGATTTCCAAAGAATATACAGAGAGAGTAGTAGCGGAACTTAAAAAAATTATTCAAGAACATAATGACAAATTTAATAGGCTGCAAGAATCCATAGAGAGAAAGCAGTTAGAAATCCAGAAGATTAACAGTAAAATTTCAGAATTAGACAACTCAATAGAAAGTCATAGGAGCAGAATTGAGGCAGTAGAAGTTAGAATTAGTGACATTGAAGATAAAGCACTTGACACCAACTTATCTGAGGAAAATCAGATAAAAGAATTAAAAAGAATGAAGAAACTCTAAGAGTCATGTGGGACTCTATCAAGAGAAATAATCTATGAGTGATTGGAGTACCAGAACGGGGGGGATAACAGAAAATAAAGACAAAATTGTTGAAGATTTGTTGACAGAAAACTTTCCTGGTATCATGAAAGATGAGAAGATATCTATCCAAGATGCTCATGGAACCCCACATAAGGTAGATCCCAAAAGAAAGTTACCAAGACCTATTATAATCTAACTTACCAAAACCAAAGATAGAGAATTTTAAGAGCAGCTAGGGATAAAAGAAAAGTCATCCACAAAGGAGAGTCAATTAGAATAAACTTGGACTGCTCAGCAGAAACCATGCAGGCAAGAAGGCAATGGGATGACATATATAAAGCCTTGAAGGAAAACAACTGCCAGCCAAGAATTATATAGCCAGCAAAACAGTCTCTCAAATATAATGGCGAAATTAGGGCATTTCCAGATAAACAGAAGTTCAGGATATTTACAAAAACCAAACCAAAATTACAAGAAATAATAAAGGGAGTCCTCCGGTTAGATAATCAATAACATCAGATAACAATGCAAGACTACAACACAGGACAGAGCAACCAGATATTGACTAAGATAGGGAAATCGAAAATTCATCAAAATTAAAACACTGAAAATAGGGAAACAGAAATATCAATATGTAAAAAAGGACAACATTAAAACAAAAAATAGGGACTTAAAAATGCAGACATTGATTTTTCATATGGAGGGAAAGTCAAGGCGATATAAAGAAATAAGAGACTGGTATAAACTTAGAAAAATAGGGGTAAAGATTAAGGTAACCATAAAGGAATCTAACAATCCTACAAATCAAAATAAAAAAGTAGAAAAATATAAAGACCCAGCAAACACAAAATCTACAACAATGAAAAAGATAAAAAAAAATACCTAAAGAAAAACGACTCAGCACATAAAATTAAGGGGAACAAAGAAACTGTGAACAACACACAAAAAGAGACATCAGGATGACAGCACTAAACTCATACCTATCAATAATTACACTGGATGTAAACGGACTTAATGCACCAATAAAGAGATAGAGAGTGGCAGATTGGATAAAAAGCATGATCTGTCTATATGCAGCCTACTAGAAACGCACCTTAGACTTAAAGACACAAACAGACTAAAACTCAAAGGATGGAAAGAAATATATCAAGCAAACAACACTCAAAAAAGATCATGAGTTGCAATATTAATCTCTGACAAAACAGACTTTAAAGTGAAATCCACCACAAAGGATAAGGAAGGGCACTATATAATGATTAAAGGGTCAATACACAAGCAGGACATAACTATAATAAATATGTATGCACCCAACAACAGGGCTCCAAAATACATAAAACAAACTAACATCACTGAA
>NW_004443991.1:7944772-7956300 GCF_000243295.1 Trichechus manatus latirostris
TCTTAGTCAAGTAGATACAAGAGACCAAAGGGGCAGCTTCTGTCCAGAGGTTATATGGGAAGGCAGAGAGGGTTAGGAGCTGGTTGAATGGACATGGGGAATCAGGGGCGGAAAGGAGGAGTGTGCTGTCGCAGAATGGGGGGAGCAGTTAGGGTCACATAACAATGTATGTATAAAATTTTTTATGGGAGACTAACTTGAATGTAAACTTCATTTAACTATAACAATAATAAAAAAAAAAGAATTTTGGGGTGGGAGGATCAGCGTCAACTACATGATTCTGTTACTTTCCAGGATAGTGGGGATCAACTAACAAAGCATTCCTAAAAAGAAACAAAACAAAACAGATCAAGAGTAAACATTTTTATCTTTCTGGCTCATACGTGCTGCAGTAACAGTAATAGATGAAAGTTGCTTGTTTATTTTAAAATCCCTTCCTTGCCTACAAAAGTATTGCTTATATATTGTCTTTTTTTTTTTTTAAGGTGTGAGGAGTCCCTGATGGCACAAACAGTTAAGCACTGGACTACCTAGCTGACAGGATGATGGTTCAAACCCACCCAGAGGTGCCTCCGTAGACAATCCTGGCAGTCTGCTTTCGAAAGGTAAGAGTTTGAAAACCTAGGGAGCGGTTCTATTCTGCACACATGGGGTCACCATGAGTTTGAATTGACCACAACTAACAACGTGTGGAGTGAGACTGATTAAATTCTAGCTCTTCTTGTAAATTTTTGAGTGATCTAGGGGAATTTATGTTCTCTGGCTTATAAATTCTCTCTGTGTGCAAAGAGAAGATATCAAGTCTAAGGTACATACTTCACAAGAGTTCTGAGAAATGTAAATTTGAAAATGAAATACAAAATTTTTCCCAAACCCAAAGTGCTATATAAATGATGTTTATGTTAGCACTGATTAAAATGCCCAGCAGAGATACATTAGTCTTGATTTAGATCTTCTAGTCTACCTTATTTTGCAAGAAATTCCAGATAAATAGACATTGCACATCACCCTTTATTAAACATTTATACAAATAAGTGCTGGTTTTGATTCATGTCTGAGTAGTCTAGGGTCTAGGCACTTGTGGTTATTAATTTTCTGCAAAGATACTTTGCATCTTACATTGCCAAGTTCATTATGGAAATGCAGCATTTCCTTTTGAGAGTAGTTTCAGCATGGTCACTTTTCTGAAGTTCTAGGTAGGCTGCTGCCGTATGCCACATACCTGTTTTGTAAACAAGCTAACAAATGAGGTTTGAATGGTTTACTTGGGGAGGATTGTCTGCAGTGAAGGGAGAGCTGGGTGGTGAGCTTGGACCCTGCACTGCTGAGTAACAAAGAGGACAGAGTCCCTGCTGAAGAGCCTGCAAGAGAGGTTGGCCAGAGTTTGCAGCTGGAGGACTGGACAGAACTGAGCTTTCCAGGCAGGAATGTTTAGTGTTTCTAGAAAACCCAATGTTCTGTCCAGCGTACAGCATCTTCTCAGAAAAGAACTCTCTAATGATGGCTACCTGACTGACCACTTTTTTCTTAATCTAGAGAAACTACCAAAATTCATCAAAATGAAAGGTTTTTGTCTTGTTTTTTTGGTAACCAATTTACAGAACACTTTGAAACTGATGCGATGCCAACATGGTGAGGTTTGTTGTTTTTTCTCCAATCACTGCTTTCGACTGCTGATTCTCTTTCCTTGTCTGGTCACCTGTGTTCTAATCCAATTTAGCTTTACGTCCATGTTAGCCCTCTCCTCCTGTCTGTCTCCCAGCCCTGGGGAAGTCTCAGCCTCAGGGACTAAGGGTACAGAAGGAACAAGATCTACTATTTTCTACCAATTATCTTCATGCTTGTGTTTCTGCTTCTTCCGGGTTGAGACAGGGGAAGAGGGTTAAAGAAAGGCAGCAATTTTGTAATTTTTTTTTTTTTTTCCTTTTTAACTTACTGGTGTTATTGTAGTCTTCCTTTGATTCTTGACTTCATCTGTGTGGTAAGTTCTTAAATACAGACTTTGTCATGGAGCACATAGGTTATTGTCTGACACAGGGGATGTCTCCTGGTTCCACTCCTTCATCACTAGTCCAGGGCTGCACAGCCCAATGTCCTTTGCTGCCTGGGTTATTTTGCCCAGCAGGCAGCCTTCTTCCTGTCAAGATGTCTCAAGCCTGGCTTCCTTGACGGATCTGCTTGTCCTGTGGGAATGTGATGCATACTCACTCTCCCAATGGTGGGGATGCTTGTCAGCTGAGTCATTGCTGCATCCTCTACACTGTTCTGTTTTTATTTTGCTCATGTACTCACAGATGGAAGATCAGTAAGTCCTTTTGTAAATAGACATCCAATAGAATAAAATGCCCATTCTCAAATCTCTGTAATTGGTTTTCTCCAGGAGCTATCATCACTTGAATTGGGGGAGGTGGACCCAATCCATACATTCTCACCCATCACTCACTTCTCCCAGGCAAACCCGCAAATGCACTGTCTTCTGCCTAGATACTTTGGGGACTATGGGAGAGATGGTTCCGCTTCCAGCCTAATAGATCCTGAAGAGGCTGACTAGGTGGGTTGTAAGAATACAAAGGCACTTAGTTAGCATTTGTCATTTTCATCACTGGGGCTTTAACCTCAATTCCAGGAAAAAAGGAGAAGTCCTCGTCAATAACTTGTTACATTTGGTATGAGAGAACAAAAACATTTATGATACTTTTCTCCATACTCCAAAAACAAACATATAATTTTTTTCTGTATTGAACTAGATTTCATCTATTATTCAATACAGTAGAGAGCTTCTGAATTTTTGGTCTAGGTGGTGGTCAGTGGGGGAGAAAGCAGCTCTCCAGGGACCCAGACTGGCCTTGGTGCTCCACTTGCACACTCTCCAACCTCTGCCTTCATTACACAGGGCTTTGAGGAGCAGGGAGAGTCCATGATGGTAGCAAAGGTTCTATGTTCAAAATCCAGCCTTCTAATTGGCTGGCAAGGTGTGTAGTTCATCACCCTTTATGGTTTCAATTTCCCTCACTTTAACCAGAACGATCTTCTCCCCACTGTTGTCTAAACACTGCCACAGGAACCCCTTGCTGTATGAAGTAACAGGACACCAGGCATTCTTCACCAGGCATGCTTCTCTTTGCTATCGACTCTGGGATTCTGGTTGAAGTTCCCTGGGTAAGCTAGATGAGAATGAGAGCTGTCTTTTACTGAGCATTCATTCAGTACCACACACCGTTCTAAGTTCTGTATTTGTATTCACTCACTGAATACTACTATCAAACTTTTACTGTAGATATGGTTGTTATTCCTATTTTACAGATGAGGACACCAAAACACAAAGAGGTTAGTACCCTTGCCTGAGGTCACACAGCCTGGAAGTTATAGAAGTTGGAACGGATCCTAGGCAATCTGGCTCTAGCGCCTGTATGCCTAACCAATATGCATGTCATGGGAATTTGAGAGTAGTAATATTGTGAAAAGACAGTATGGTTACCATAACCTCTTTTAAAAGAAAATAAGCATTCTCTCATTCAGTCAAGTTACTAAAAAGTAGGTTTGGGCTTTACTAAAATAAGTTTTAAATATCCTATTACTTTGTGAGTTTGATATTTTTGTTTTATAATTTTTGGTCCCCATCCAGTGTGCGAAAACTAAGGCACCTACCGTAATCACATTAATGAGTAGCCTTATATATCTTTTAGTCCATGTCCCCCATAAGTGAAGCTAACAGGACCAACTAAAAGAGCTGCCATGGCACATGGGTAGCTAGTGGCAGAGCTGGGATAAGACATCAGGGCTGTTTTTGCTAATTGGTTATTTAAGAGTGGCTATTTGAAAATGCTTGAAAAATACACTATACAATATACTCTATATATTTTATACAATAAAGTGGCTATTTGAAAGTTTATTGTATACCATGTGTTGGGCTCTGTATTGGGACACAGAAAATAAATCAGACACGCTTCCTCTCCTAAAGGAGTTCAGTTTAGTCAAGGGCATACACGAATGAAGTAACTGCAACATTACATGTTGAGTATTTATAATATGGATGCTGGGTGGAATGTGAAATACAGTGTACTCAACCCAACTTGTAGAATAAATTGGAAATCTTCACAGAAGCAATGTTTGAATTGGATTTTGAAGTACATTTGGTCAGGCTGGAAAAAGGGAAAGGGATGTTCAGAAGGAATATCAAGTGCAAAGATGTGGAGCACATTTAGACGACTGTAAGCACAGCATGTGAATAGGGGTCGTGGAGGTAGATAAGCATAAAGAGGTATGCAGACACGGGATGCCTAATCTAGAAAGCCATAAAACCAAAAACTAAATCCACTGCTGTCCAGTCGATCCTAACTCATGGCGACCCTATACGAGAGAGTAGAACTTCCCCCACAGGGTTTCCAAGGCTATAAATCTTTACGGAAACAGATTGTCACATCTTCCTCCTGCGGAGCTGCTGGTGGAATAGAATAGCTGACCTTTCGGTTAGCAACTGAGAGCTTTAACCACTGCGCCACCAGGGCTCCAGAGAAAGCCATAAAAGGTTTTAAATAGAGGAGTTATGTTGGAGTTGAATTTCAGAAATTTCATTCCGTCTTTCACTAGAGGCATGGGCTCTGACTCACGCTGACTACGTATCACAGAATAAAACGTTGCTCGGTCCTGCACCATCTTCATGATCATTGGTGTATTTGAGCCCACTGTTGCAGCGGTTGCATCAATCCATCTCATTGAGGGATCCCAACTGAGACTAATTAAAAATTATAGGAGTTATCATTCAGACTTGAAAGAAGGTAGTGGCAGTAGGGATGAAAAATAGTTAATTACAAATATTTTCCAAGTTTGTCTTGAGAAGAAAAAAAAAGAGATACACAAAGCAGCAGGAAAACTATAAGGTTTCATCCACAGACCGCCTGACTGGCATTGGACGCGGCATTCCTGTTAGGTGCAACCCAGTTTCCTCTGGGTCCAGAGGTCACCACCTATTTTCATGCTTACCGTCATCTACGACCTCGTTAGGTGCCGTCGAGTCGGTTCTAACTAGCAACCCTATGTACAACAGAATGAAACACTGTCCAGTCCTGCACTGTCATCACAGTTGTTGCTATGTTTGAGCCCATTGTTGCAGCCACTGTGTCAATACATTTCGTTGAGGGCCTTCCTCTTTTTTGCTGACCCTCTACCATGCATGATGTCCTTCTCCAGGGACTGGTCCCTCCTGATAACACGTCCGAAGTACATGAGACTAAGTCTCACCCTCCGTGTCGGTTAGTTTGGCATACTGCTGTGGCTTGTGTGTTGCTATGATACTGGAAACTATGCCACTGGTATTTCAAATACCAGCAGGGTCACAAATGGTGCACAGGTTTTAGTGGAGCTTCCAGACTACGACAGACCAGGAAAAAGGACCTGGCACTCTACTTCTGAAAAAACTGGCAAGTGAAAACCTTATGAATAGCAGCAGAGTATTGTCTGACCTCTAGTGATTAATCCTGTGGTTCCCGTGATCCTAGAGTGGCCAGCAAGGTCCTTCGTTCTGTTAGAAACATACCCTCTTGCGTCTCTTCTCCCGTCTTCTTCAGGCCCCACAGAACTCCGTGTCTTTGCCTAAACAGCGATGTTTGCTCATGCGTGCTGTTCCTCGTTGGAACATTTCTTAAAAAAAGCAAAACCAAAAAGCAAAAAATCTTGCCCATTTTAGCCTGACAAAATGCCACACAGGCTTATCAACTGTCAAACCTTACCAGAAGGAACTTGTCACCCCCTACTTTCCTTCCGTAGTCCTAGGAGGCAGGGATGTTTAAAGTATTAAATGCTTTAATACACTGTGCCTGTCAAGGGCCCAATAAAAGCTTTTAAGAATAATCATGTAATTCCAGTACAATGTAATAACTTGATGTGCATAATGTATTGTATTGGAATTACTTGCTTACGTGTATCTCCCATTCAACTATTTCTGCTTTGAGAGTACAATAACTACCACCATGTATGAGACTTTGCATGTACCAATAAACTCCACAACATTCTGCTGTGGTTCTTGAAATAAACGCAATTATTTTTATCTCCGTTCTCCTCTCCCCACTATCCACTGACCAGTAACAAATGATTAGAAAAACCAAGAAATTTAAAGAACCCCTGTTCCTGCTGATCAGGAATTAGCAGTTGTGTGATACCTCACCTGTAAGACCTACAGCCTTTCCCAGATATGCTATTTCTTACTAGGAACCTTAAAATCTTCACTTTCAGTTCTATGACATAAGAGTAGTTTATCTATTAGCCTTATCTTAAACTGATAGGGTTTTGGTATTTAATAACTAAAATCATCTGAAATGGGAACTCTGTACCACTATGTCCAGTAAGTTCTTAAATCGGATGTCTTTTGGTTAATCTGCTTAACGTGAAGAAAGATTACAACATGGAAGCGCTCTGAAAGAAATGTTTTTTGTGTTCACTTGAAAAATAAAGTACCAACTCAGCATTTTGTTAACATTCATTTTATAAAATACCTTAAAAGAACAGATAAAGTACTTGAGGTTAAATAATAACCAGAGTTGAAAAAGAATGAATAAAATATAAATTAATTGAACACGTAACTACTTTGCCACATCAGACAAGTTTTTAAAAGGCATTTTGAGAAACAATAGTAATTGGGAAGAAAACCCTTCACTCTATCGCTTTTTCTGCAAACTTTTCTTCAAAGCACTAGAATTCCAGGTCAACAGGCAGGACCTGTATTGTTACAACATACTGTAATTTGCTTCCAAAGCTGTCAGTTTGAGAAATTAAAAATTTAACCAGGTTAGGTAAGTCAGTGCAAATTAAAGCTTCAAGTTGAAAATCTTGGAGGAAAAATAATGTTCAAACTGTAGGAAATGCCTCTGGAACTGAAAAATAAAAAAAAATTCACAATATGAAGAAATCTTTGCAAGTGTTCTTGGTATGTGAAATACTGAGTTAACAAACAGGCCCTTTGAAGTTGCAATTAGGGATCTATTATTAAGACTATTTTCAATGTGGGTAAGAGGAAAAGAATAGGGGCGAGCTAAGGGTCATCTGTGTAGAAGGAAGTTCAAGTTAAGCACAAACACTGATTTAATTTTAGAAAATTTGGCCAGGATGTATCAGACATGAAGATTAAAAATAACCAGGTTATAAAGACTAATTTACTGGAATATCATTTAAGGTAAGTCCTTCTACACCAGAATGTGTTTTGTTGTGGGGGTGGGGGGAGGCTGTTTTGTGTTAGCCATGATTTAATTATCTGGAATATTGATTTATAAAATAATCATGTTACCAAGTGTTGAGAAATAGTAGGAATGTCTAACTTCTTGGATCACAGTGAAACAAAGTCTGGATCATTTCCAAACATTAATAGTCACTTTTATAATGAAAAAAATTTTTTTTGGTTTTTCTCAAAACTTTTTTTTTTTTAAATTCTCTAGGACCTGTGCAGCAGGTGGTGGTGGCATGTACCGCTGTAGCAATCAATTATCGGTTATTGATGACAGTGTTTGCTAGAAAGCTTCCCTCTTTCCATTCCATTTACACTGGAGTTTTTTGATTAATTCTTTAATGACAAAATTAAAGGTTACTACTGAGTACAACAGGCAGAGATATGCTGGTTTAAATTGCTAAATTTTCTTTGCAAAAGAAATTTTTTTAAACTAGAGGTTCAAATTCACTACATCTTCACTAATCTTTTATATTTTTAAATAAATTAGTTATTTTTTGAATGAGAATGTACTGCTTTTTTAACATTCTTATTTAGCATTATTCCCTAATCAATAAGGAATGTTATCACAATGTTATCACAACAAAGGGGCAACTTTTGACTTTTAGATTGTGCCTATGATCAGCAAGACATTAAAAGGCCAAAATATATACGGTCCTTTCCATGTGACACCGAAGACTGTTAAAACAAGTGAAAAATCATGATGACATGACATGGGAATTCATATGGCAACAAAGAAATTTTAAAAAGTGTAAAAATCTGCATTCAAATACATACTCACAGGAAGAACATCTAAGGCAAATTAAAAGTCCCCCTTTAGGCACATAACCAGCTGGGAATCACCTGAAGAAATTCCAACAAGAGCACAACTATGCAGGCCTGTGACTTCTCAAGCTACACCTCATCTCATGAAAGCAAATCCTTAAAGAAAGGGCACATGCCACTTTGTAAAGGAATGCGTCCAGCCCCCTCCCCAGGTCAACCTGGCTGTCTATATTAATTTCCACGGGGTCAGCTCTTTTCTCTGAACCCATGCTAGATGTTTTGGTTGTATCCTTTCCAGTCCTGTAGAGAGGCTCGCTCTGATATATGTGACAGAGAAAGGAGTGGCAGAAACATCCCAAACCCACAATTAGTCCATATTTAGAAACCCTTCTACGGGTTCATGCATTTTAAAGAGAAATGGTTTTGTCTCTCATTTTTCCACTAACTTCTCATTAGGAAAGAAGGAAAAAGCAAGTTGCATGAAAATTCAGAAGCTCTAGTTGAAACTCCTAGGCTTTGTCCATTAGATTTTTGCCATCAAAAATGTATATAAAGAATAACGAAACATTATACTGGAATCTGCTTGTGACAGTTTGTGCTTTAAAAACACAGTGCCTAATACAGATGAGCACATTACAGATGCTCAATAAATATTTGGAAATTTATTAAAAGTAATAACGCAGTTTCTGAAGAACCAACCACTGTTTTGCAAAAAAGGCAAAACTAGTTTCTTTCACCTAACTGGATGGAACAATAAATGAGAGAATCTAGAAATTAGATATGAACTCTTAATTTGATTGCAGAGAGAAAATTACTAAGACCTTTGCAAAAAACATTGCCACAGTAGCATTAGCACTTAACAGTGCATCAAAGGTTTAACATTTCCACTGCAGTATGGAATGGCTCCTGAAGCTGTTAGGAACCAGAGTGTAATCACTCAAATAGGAAATGGACTCTATTCCACTTTGGGAAAGGTGTGACCATAATTTAATCTGAAGATTATTACTATACTTCAGGGAGACAGCCTTGTTGTTCAGCATGTCCCAAAGCAACGAAGGCGTAAATAGCAGGTGACCTCATTACATGACTTCAGTACAGCGCTGCCATATGCAAGTGTATTTCTCCACATCTACAGTAGCTGCTTTCTAATACTTTAGATTTTTGCAGAGTCGTGACACCCTGGGATGACAGAGATGAGAATATGGAGGATTAAAAGTAACAAAACTTACACAAAAAAGGGAAGTGCTCTCTGTATCACTGTGAAGGGCCCTCAGAAAAGGCAGCTCATTGAAAAAAAATCCTTTATATATTCAGATTTTCCCCATCTCTTAACAGCAATGGCTTCCAAAGAAAAGACTCAGTAATGAAGGCCACACATGGTTTTTGTTTTTGCATTAGTTTGGTAAGTTTGAAAATCAGAATCGTCTTGTAAACGAGAAATGGAACTGGACCTCCGGGGGTTGGGGAGTGGGAGAGATTGAAACGAATACATGATTTAGCTGTTGATGTGGACAGCAAGGGATGTGGTGGGAAATGTCACAGCAGACCTGACCACTACGAAGGGCTCGTCAGGAACACAGTACAGGTATCCAAACAACAACACAAAAACAAAAGCAAACTGCAACTTCACCAACTTGTAAACAAGGAAAAGCATTTCACAGATTCAAAGTTCAAGGGAAGTAAACGTCTTTAAATTATTTTTGTCAGTTCAACCCTGATTTAAAAGTATGGCTAGCAAAAATTAGCAAGTGGCAGGCGTGGACATCCTGAACAAGCAGCTGTTTTCTTCCAAGAAGCTGCATTTCTCAAGTCTCTCTTCTCAAGATGCCAGATGAGGAGGAGACCTCGTCTTTCCTGAATCACATCTCATTTCTGCACTCCATTCCACACTCCTGGAATAGTCATCGATTGCTTTACATTTTGGTGTTTACAGTCTTGGCTGCTATAGATTGAGACGTGGGGAGACCGGAGGGGGGAAGGCAAATTCTCGAAGGATGCTACGGGCCACTTCGACATTATTCTGGGCTATCTCTAAGGCTCTCTTCACCTCTTCAAAGGCATAACCCTCTCCCATGAGTTTTGCAATTTTTGCATCTACATCTTCCAATGCTGCCTCAGGCCCATGGGGTTTTCTGTGGTGAATTTCCGGTGCAGTCCTGCGGGGTCGTGGTTTAGGGGGCCTGGCTGGTGCTTGTGAACCATCTGCGTAGATTTGTAAAGAGAGATCTCATTGAAGCAGTGAGATAAGAATAAAGACATTCTAACATAATACTATTACCTCATTATTACAAAAATGCTAGTATTTTCATTAGCCTTTACAAATAAGCTTTCTTCCATATTTACCTACCACTGTGGGGTAGGTAATATTATCCCCACTTTGAGGTAGAAGGTGTTGGTAGCACCACTAAGAATATTGTACCCTTTGTTTCCCAATTCCAAATTTTATCCTTCAAGCCACATGGAACGAAAGGTACAGATAAGGAGAAACAGAACTGTCTATGAAAGACTTTCACTTCTCACCATGACACTAGTTCTGCCTGATTGTTCCCCAGAAGAAATCTCAGGAGATTTCTACCTAGAAAAACCTCAACTGTTACAAACTCACAGACATTCACGGAAGAACAACCCCTGACAGGTTCTCTGTCTTACCCCATGTCTCAGCAGAAATGCTCTGAGAAATACGGGTCTCAGAAATATAGGGTCTCCTTCTCTCTGCTTTTTCAAGTTAATAATATTTTGAAGTGATGCCTTACTGATGCTATGAAAAGAAAGGAAAAAAAAAAAAAACTACAATAGCTAATGTGACTTTATTAATAGGTTGAACAGAAGTAAACTTGGTGCTCTGCTCCAACTAATTAATCCAGGTTCCGATGTAGAAGTTTTACTTGAGAAAAATCAAACCCACCAAAAACATTAGGAGTGGGGAATAATGCATTTGGGTTCCAAGTAAGTTCCCTAATGACAATAATTTTTCAAAGTAAAACAAATGACACTGGTGTCCATGAATGGAGAGTAATTTGATTAAGGGAAAAGAAAATTAATTATAGGCCACAATTCCACATAGATTCCCAGAGCACAGGCTGGCTAATTTGAGAGCGTACTTTTATAATGGATTTCCACATGTCTATACTGGCACTTAATTTCAAAAGCCTAAATTTATATGAGCTAATGTGTATATATACACAGTACATGAGCTGATGTGACCATTAAAAAGAAAGGACAATGAATTCACATGTATACTGATAACTGCTCTACTCAAATGCTATAGAACAGCAATTACTGTAAATTAAAGGAATATCAGAGAAGTGTGGAAGAGGAAAAAACACAGAATTTGTTGTCTAAATCTACAGAAAGTGGTTGTTAATCATTGTTATAGAGCAATATGTGTACTAACTGCTTAATGAGAAACTATCTGTTCTGTAGAACTTCATCTGAAGTACAAAAAAAAAAAGAAGTATCTATGTAAGATCAAACTGACAACAGCTATTCAAAAGGTTTGATGGGAAGCCTAGGGGACAGTGAGTTGAAGATAATGGTGATAGAATAA
>NW_004443991.1:7956402-7974998 GCF_000243295.1 Trichechus manatus latirostris
AAAAAAAAAAAAAAAAGTTCTCCAAGGTCAAGAAGGGAGAGTGTTGACACGTTGTGGGATTGTTAACCAATGTCATAAAACACTATGTGTACTGACTGCTTAATGAGAAACTATTTGTTCTGTAAACCTTCATCTAAAGTACAATAAAAAAAATTAATAAAAAATAAATAAATCTACAGAAAGCCTTCTTAAGTAAGATATTAACAAGCAGAACTATTACCATGTGAACCAACAGGAAAAACTATCAAAATAAATGCAAGAATGTGGATTTGTAGAATATAAATAGGACATCTTCCTGGAACATCAATTTTACTCAAGGATGTGAGGAAAATAATACTTTTAAATATCAAAAGGGATACAGATAAATCAAAGAGTGAAATGCAAAGTTTGCATGAATCTTCTAGATAAAACAGACTCTGAAGAAACCTCCTGCATGTGGTTGTTCACTTTTAGCTAAAGCCCTAGTTCTTGTGTCATTCACAGTTAACTTTTCTTGGAAAAGGAAGATTTAACAAGTAGTGGTTTAGGGCAAATCTTGACTCCATTTTCATTTTCTGATGATACACTATGCAAAGAGACACACAGAAGTCCTGGCTGGCATGGGAGACAGCCTGGTGAAACCATGCTGGAAGAGACCTTCAGTGACTGTGCTCCATCATGCATTCTAAACGGGGACAGTATCGCCCCCAAGAGGGCAAAAACTGGTTCTTGGGGGATGAACAAGTCTTGGCTATTCCAATGGTTTGTGGCCCTCCAAGAAGGCACAAAAAAGGAGCCCCGGTGAAGCAGTGATGGCTCAGTAGTTAAGGGGTTGGCTGCTAACCAAAAGGTTAGCAGTTTGAATCCACCAGCCACTCCTTGGAAACCCTATGAGGTAGTTCTACTCTGTCCTATAAGGGCGCTATGAGTCGGAATCGGTTTGATGGCAATGGGGTTGGTTTGCTGGTACAGTGACTAACCGCTCAGCTGCTAACCAAAAGGTCTGAGGTTCGAATCCATCAGCTGCTCTGTGGGAGAAAGATGTGGTAGTCTGCTTCTGTGAAGATTACAGCCTTGGAAACCCTACGGGGAAGTTCTACTCTGTCCTACAATGTTGCTAAGAGTCAGAACTGGCTCGATGGCTATGAGTTTAACTACCCACAGTATACAAAGATATTCAGTGTATTTGTGGTATTAAACTTTCATAGGGGGGGTGGCATTTAGGGAAGAAAATGTCTAAAAAGGCTCCTGAGAGATACCTTGAGACACACTGCTGTGTGCAGACATGCAGAGGAGCTGCCGGTACTTTCCCTTCAGTGGCTGCCAACTGTTTAACCACAAGCGCCATTATTATTTCCCTCATGATCTGAAGCTGATTTTCTTTTTTTTTCTGACTCTGTATTTTGAAAGATGTGTCTAATAAGCAAATGTCATCATATTGACGAATACGTTTCACCGTTTTATATTTCTGTCATACTAAGTCTTGTTCGACAGTGCTTAAGCACACCAAGTTTCCATTATTTCCAGGCAGAAGTAGAGGCATTTGATGTGTTAGTTTTCATGCATATAAAGTTATGGTTTCTGTTAGACTTTTAAAATATTTAAAACAGCATTTGACAGGACATAAAAATGATGGGTCATCATAGACTAAATTAAAATGACATTTATTAAAAAATCTAATGATGCAGCACGATTCTTATGATATTATGTTAAATGGAAATGAGCGAGAATTGACATATTTACTATGTTCCTAACTATGTGAAAATGTGCATAGACAAAACACTAGAAGGAAGTGCTCCAACATGGCAGTGAATTTCCTTTTGGACAACAGAGTTAATATAGGTGACTTCTTAATCTTGTTGATTTTTTTCTGTAATTCCATTTTTTCTTCAATGTACACGCACTACTTAAACATATTTAGGGAAACACACACACACACACACACAACAAAACAGCCTGAGATTCCTCTGCTAGTTTCACAGCTTGGGCTGCCTAAGGATAGAAAACTGAGAACCGAAGACTGACTTTCCCGATGGGAAAAGTCTAGCAGGCACACGATAAGTGGCTTGCCTAAGATCATTCAAAACATGGTCAGAATCCAGGTTTTGAAATCTTCAGGAGACTTTCACTATTTCTAATGCCCTCCATCCTTTGTCATTACTACTATTCCTTTGTTTACTATTTTTATCAATGACCATCTACAGAAATCCAGTTTAGCAATTGTTGCTACATACATACGTGATTTTTTTTACCACTTAATTTTGGCCTAGCTACTGGTGGGAAAATAACACAAACTTTGTTAACAAGTAAACAAATAATAAATAAATGTGTGCATAGCTTACTGAAAAAAGAACTCGTTCAAATACTATCATACTGATACTAGCTATGGGGCCTTGGGTACACTACTAAACTTAACTGTGCCCTACTTTCTTCTACAAAATGACATTAGTAATACCTAATTCAGAGTTGTTGTGAGGAATAAAATTATATCTATATTTATATATGTAAATATATCAAATACCGTATTTATATACATTAAAATTACATCTAGATATCTAAAATACTTAGCACAGTATCTGACCTATAGGAAGCACTTAACAAATTTCAGAAATTATTATTATATACAATCTGAGACATACTCTCTCAAGTTATTGAGTAGTTCATTGTCAATATTTGGGACAGACATCAAGATTCTTAGACCACTGATTTTACCCAGCTATAGTATCTGAGAATTAGAAGAAAAAATAACATGAATTTAGCTGATCAATGCACAAAAGAAATCTCAAACACTGCATTCTGGACATATTTATGCCATAAGCTTGAATTACTGCTGCTACAGATACAACTGTCCAACTATGGAAGAGAATGATTTAACTCACAGTTTTCATTAAATTAAAATAAAATAAAAAATCTTCTCATACATTGTGGTAGATAATTATGATAATTAAGGCTAGAGTCATAACATATAATTTTTTGAATCTATCTAGAAAATGGTGATAAAAGAACTACGTTAGACTAATGAATGTAGATTTGTAAGAAATAATATGCCAGTTTCCAACTGAAAACTATGTAAGGGGAAACATCTCAGGTAGTCGAACTGTGGTAATACTCTACAACACTGCAATTTCCTTTGCTGAAACACAAAACAAAATCGTAAGCACACATAATTTACCTGAAAACTTCCTACCAGTAATGACAACACATAGTCCAAGGCTTGTGTGAAGTGAAGACATTATTTCCAATTATGATTTTAATAAAGATAACTACAGAATACTTGGTACTAATATACAATTTCCTTAATATAAAACTATAGCATATTGAACCAGAGACTCCACCAGCCTGAGACTAGAAGAACTAGACAGTGCCTGGCTACCACCAATGACCGTCCTAACAGGGAACACAACAAAGAGTCCCAGAGAGAGTAGGAGAAAACTGTAGAACAGAATTCAAATTCACATAAAAAGACCAGACTTCTGGTCTGACAGAAACTAGAGGAACCCCTGAAACTCTGGCCCCCAGATGCTCTGATAACCCAGAACTGAAACTATTCCCAAAGCCCACTTTTCAGACAAAGATCAGACAGCCCTATAAAACAAAAAATAACACACGTGAGGAATGTGCTTCTCAGTTCAATCAGGACTATTCTATCACTTGGGTAAAAGACAGTTCAGGATTCTGGTAAATGTCTATTTAGGAATATTTCAACATGGTTTGTGACTCAAAGTTCTTCCTTGGAACTTCTAGAGAAAATACTAATCAGAATTCATATAGCCTGAAATCATACATGTGAATGGTATTTCTCTGGGCTCTAAAGCAGCCACAGAAGCAGTGAAAATAGTGTGTTTTGGGCACAACTCTCCCCATAATATATGTTTCTTTTAATCCAGTGTTAGAGGTACTAAATATATTATTTTAAATTATTCATGGTACTTTTCT
The DNA here is from genome assembly GCF_000243295.1 of Trichechus manatus latirostris. Classification (NCBI taxonomy): domain Eukaryota; kingdom Metazoa; phylum Chordata; class Mammalia; order Sirenia; family Trichechidae; genus Trichechus; species Trichechus manatus. Next base: position 7,960,318 of record NW_004443991.1, read on the forward strand.
CCAATTTGGATTTTAACCTTGTTTCCTTAAGGGATTTGCTTCCTTTTGTTATGTAGAGGCTGTCAGATATTGGCTCTCCTTCTTCTTGATTTTGTACATTTTTACCTCTAATCTATCCTTCCTACTGGAACCACAGGGTTTCACTGGCTATACATTGATATATTTGAAATCTTGTATGACTAGAAGTAAACGGACAAAATTTGAAAAGGTTAATACAATTTTCTATGATTTTCTGAGTTAACTGCAAGTGTTAAACCTACAAAAACATAGGAGGATTTCATGGCACTGAGGACATAAAACTACCAGACTGATGATTTCCCAAGCAGCCCATCAATTATCCTCAGTTACAGAATGTAGGGATATCACTATTAACAAAACTTCCCTGAACTGAGTGTTATGGGTTGAATTGTGTCCCCACAAAATACGTGTTGGCATACTAAACCCTGTATCTGTGGATATAATCCCATTTTGGAATAGGGTTTTGTTTGTTATGTTAATGAAGTAGTATCAGTGCAGGGTGTGTTTTAAGCCAATTACTTCTGAGGTATAAAAAAGAGTAGATTAGGCACAGAAGCAAGGAAGCACAGATGGGGGAAGATAGATGCCATGCTACATGAAGATGGCAGAGGAACAGAAGCTGAGACAAGGACCTTCCTCCAGAGTTGACAGAGAAGCCTTCTCCTAGAGCCAGTGCCCTGAATGTGGACTTCTAGCTTCCTAAACTGTGAGAAAATAAATTTCTGTTCACTAAAGCTACCCACCCGTGGTATTTCTGTCATAGCAGCACCAACAAACTAAGGCACTGAGGTTTGAGCTTAATAACAAAACGCAAAGATCTTAACATAAGACATAAATATATGTCAGAAAAAGTTAAACAACTGAAATAAAAATATTGCTCATATTGCTCAAAAAACGTGTTTAGCCCAATACACGCATTAGCTATCCTTCCTCTCTCTCCCTCCTATCCATCCATCCATCCACCTATCCAAGAAGCATGTGATAGGATACTTGGGGATACCAAACAACAACTCTGTCTTCAAAGCATTAAAACTCTAGTCAAGGAGACAGATGAGTAAACAGTGATCAAAGAAACAAGGAATGAATAATGGAATTTCAGGAGGTGACAGGTGCTATAAAGAAAAATAAAGCACAACAAGGGGGTAGAAAGTGACTGCAAAAGTAGGGCAAGATACTTCAGACATAGTGGTCAGGAAAGCCTTCTCAAACAAGCGGAAGAACAGTATGTCATTATCAATGACCATGAGAGTAATTTACATTTAGTAAAACAGTATATCCTTCTACTTGATGGCTGGGAGTGGGGCAGTGCACTCTAGCCTCAAGTAAGCTATGAAAATAGTTTGGTGCTTGTATACATTCTAAAGAGATTTTTTCCCTTAATGAAGAAATAAAGAGAACACAGCATTTCACTGTATAAAGGGAACTTACCCCTTCTCTCATATCTGATAAGGGAAGAGCTTGAAAATGAATAAATTTTGAATTAAAGAATGGGTTGTACTGATCAAAGATAATATGAAGTCTGATTTTTTATTGCATGAAGCAATTTTGTAGGCATTCCCCTCATAATACAAGCTTTATAAGTAAAATACAAAGGTGATAAAAATACTTTCTTAGGTTGGCAATGCTCGTTACATGATATAGAACATAAAAAGCTACTCTTAAAAGCAAAAAGCACTACAGGAACATATAGTATTATTATTACTATTATTAGTCAACCGCACCTGGACAGGGAGGAAGCTGATCATAGTCCTGTGATGTTCTGTTGGATTTGACATTTTCACCGGGTACTCTCCTAGCAGGAGGCAGAGGAATTTGGCCACTTGCTGGATCAAAAAATGGATCTTAAAAATAAAGACAATTTTCAAATTAAAAGGATGATAACTATCAACTGACTAACAAAAAAAAACTTTGGAAATTTTCTATAAAGATCACAGTTTTTGAAAATGAATTAGAAAGTTCATGACTGATGTTAACCATTTTCTAATCTGTGTATATATTTTCTAATTTATGCAACACTTGCTCAAAATGTGCTCTTCTCATTTATTTATAGATAATATGGAATACTGTTTATATTTTTCACATCTCTTATTTAATTATCAGTTCATTTATAATAAAACCTGCTTCTAAATTTTATTTTCTGTCCCTATCTGTCCTATACAATGAATGAAAACTGTTTTAAAGGTGAAAAAATTTGGTTTTGGATTTTACAATCAACTATAAGAATATTATCAAATCACTTAATATCTCTGAAGCACTGTTGTTAGTTGCCACTGAGTCAATTCCGACTCATGGGAACCCCATGTGTACAGAGCAGAACTGCTCCATAGGGTTTTTAAGGCTTTGACCTTTCAGAAGGAGACCATCAGGTCTTCTGAGGCACCTCTGGGTTGGTTCAAACCACCACCGTTTTGGCTAGCAGCTGAGTCCTTAGCTGTTTGCACCACTCAGGGACTCCATCATAGGCAAACTTATCTGTAAAATGGAACCGAGATTTGACATCTGTGAGGTTTAAGAGAATGAACGTATGTGAAATCTCCTACACAAGATAGTATTATATCAAACATTCTATGGGAAAAATAATTATTGTTAGTTGATGTATTGAATAGTAAATTGTTAAAAATTGTGCTATTATTAATGTTAAGGTTTGAACATACAGCTGAATGTGGTTTTTTACTACCCTGACAACCAACCAGTAAGACAGCGTCTGTAAAAGTGAAAAATATGAACTGTCAACAAATTAAAAATATTTTACTACTTGTAATTCTAGGTATTGGGAGCCCTGGTGGACCGGTGGTTAAGTGATCGGCTGCTAACGCAAAGGGCAGTGGTTTGAACCCACCAGCTCCTCTGTGACAGACAAGACCTAGCGATCTGCTCCCATGAGGATTACAGCCTTGGAAACCCTACAGGGCAGTTCTACTCTGTCATATCAGGTTGCCATGAGTTGGAATCAACTCAATGGCACACAGCAACAATAGTTATAGATATACAACTAACAGTTATAGGTTATAGAACTAACGAGAGAAAAAGAGATTTTGTCAATGTTGCCATGTTAAATCGTCAACCTTAAATCTAACTTTTATATTAGCAGCATATATATTTAAACCCTTAGAACTGATTCCTGTTTTGAGTACAATCTATTTTTCACTGATAATTTATTGAGCCAATTCTTCCACCTCAACCTCCTGTTTTACTCTGCCATATTACTTTCTTTTATGTCTGCCAGTACTTCCAAAGGACCTGCAAAGCCTTTTGAGATCAGGGGACTTTGTCTTAGTCATCATGTTTGTATGACATACCCTAACAAAAACACAGTACCTAGTACATTGCTTGGCAGAGTCTGTGCTAAATAAACACTGATTTTTTACTACCAACACTAAACTTCCACTCAGCCAGATTCAGATTTTTTTCAATAAATTTCAAATCATCAAAATTTGAATTGCTACCAGAAGGCCAAAATTGCAAATATTAAATCAGATCTGATTATATTTCATTGTGTTAACCTGCATTTGAACTTGACATTAAGAATATGTAAGAATTTGCTTATTTAAGAAGAAAAATTGTGCCTAAAAATTGCCTACTATTTATATTAATTTGTGACTGGGTAAGTAAGGCAGGAGTTGAAGACATGCATTATTTTTCCCACTCCCCCTTTTTTTGAGTATATTAATTATCCCCAGCTTTGATGGGAACTTTCTGACCTAAGCAAGGTTACTCAACCTGCTTTCATTTAATTCCAATATTGAAATAACTCTTAAGACTTGAGCCTTCAATATTTGAAGAGTCAATGGTTCAGCCGCATTACTTTTGCTGAAACATTTTAAGAGGTAGAGCTCAGAGGGAATGAGTACAGAAATCAAATCCCATGATACAAATGTTAATCTTCTGGTTTGCAAGAGGGACCAAAGAAACTAAATATGGTGATTTCTGCATAAATTTATAAATTTCCCCAAGATTAGGATTTACATATTCAATAAAGAATTACACTCAGTTACTGTGCTTTCTAAAATGCCCCCAATATAACATTAGGTCAGATGAAAGATTGTCTTTTGTAATACATAACTTTTTAATTTCCTTAGGGGTAACTTAAAGGTTTATTAGAAATACTCATGCTATTTCTAATTATTTACTTAATTAAGATTAACGAGTAAATTCTGGATGTATTTCAGAGTCATAAACTGGCACACTAGAAAACCATATGGGTATACCACATTGCTCCATTAATCTATTTTACTTAAAAGTCAAAGATACACTAAAAATACTGCCTTAAATAGCAAAAATAATTATTTATGGTTTAGTTCTGAGTCACTTCCCACTGTCTTACTTCATGCAAAGTTTGCTACTGGTCAGGTATAGGGCAGGTAAACTGGTAGTAAGTTATAAAATGGTGCTTAATTAAGCATTCAAGTTTTAAAGGGGGAAGATATTATACACAACACAATTACTACAGAATACAATAAGAGAACACAATTTTCAACTGTTCCTTGATAAGGAACTTTTGAAAACCAATAGTTTTATTTTATTTTTTTTAATTCTTCAAAAACTATTCACATTTTTATACCCACATTTACCACAAAAACATACAAAATGAAAACACGACAGCCAGTGTACCATATAGATAGTATAGCAATAAATGCTTGAGAAACGAATGAATAAACAATGTAATTAACCTACTCTAAAAAGCAAAGACAATCTTTTATTGCCACCATCTATGTTTTATAGTACAATAATATAAGATGGACAATTTAATACTTACTTTAGTGATTACAAAAAACTAGGAAAAGACTTGGCTGCTAACCAAAAGGTCAGCAGCTTGAATCCGCCAGCCACTCCTTGGAAACCCTATGGGGCAGTTATACTCTGTCCTATTGGGTCGCTATGAGTCGAAATCAACTCGACAGCTATGGGTTTGGTTTGGTAACTACAAAATTAAGTGGAAAAATATGCATCAATCAAAATTATGTTGTGTAAGAATATTTAAAAGCATGGAAAAAGTTCACAGTACATTAAGTGTAAAAAAGTTGTAAATAGCATATATTATGTGAAATTAAGTTTACATAAACATATGTATATATATACATGAACATATATATACATATATATACACACAGACAAAACGAGGAAGGAAACATATTAATAGTTCTCTCTAGGAAAAGGTAGCATGGCATTTTTCTTCATTTTTTTTTCTTCCCTCTATCTGAAACACTCCCAAATTTTTACTCAAGTGTAGAAAAAGAAGCAAATAAAATTGAATAGTTAAAACAGTGGCATGTCTCCTCAGGGGGTCTTAAAAAAAACATCTGGAGGATTTATCAGTTGTTCCCGAAATTTAAAAAGTATCAATGACGAGTCTAACTGCTGGAAAGGGTTTGAAAAGCTGTTTAGATGGAACAGTTTCTCCCCTCTTTGCTGCTTTCACTCTTTAATTCCCCTTCATAAAACTCCCAATATGTAGTTAAAATCCTTCAGTATTAGAGAACTCAGTAAACTCAGTACCCTCTGATATTGTTTCTCTCTACTTCTGAACAATTCTTAAAAATTTAGGAAGCTCTTTCTTCACATGAATGAAATTCTCCTTTTTAACACTTCTCACTGGTCTTACTTTTACCTTCTGTAAGGGACGCATGGAAATAAATCTAATCCTTCTTTCACAAATACTGTAGTTGAAGACAATTCTAATATATATCCAAGGTCTTCTCTTCTCTTCTCTGGGTTAAACATCCTCATTTCCTTTAATCTACTTGATGTGGTCTGAATGACCTTTATCATCCTGGTTGCACTACTCTAGTCATACCCGCTGAATGACTCTCCAACTTGAGCATGCATTGTAATCACTTGGAGGACTTGTTAAAACACAGATAACTGGGTCCCACTACCAGAGTTTCCGATTTCATTAAGTCCTGGGTAGGTCCCAAGGATTTGTATTTATAATATAACCCCCATGTGGGGCTGATGCTGGTGGTCTAGAAACCAAACTTTGATAACCACTGTTGTAATCCATCAGACCTAAATATAGTGGTCCCCATGCAGCTGACCACTGTGTGGCCTCACCCCACTCCTGGATCAGAATTCTGTGAGCACAACCACCCATGACATGAGCTCCCTTGGTAGTCACATCATGACAGTGCTTCACAAAGGTCCTTGTCAACACAACTCCCTACATCCTTTTCAACAACTGTTGCTAATGATCTGTATTTTCCTCATGTAATTGTATTTCTGCATCCAAAAGGAAAACTTCCATTTATCTCTAATAAAGTCCATTTTGCTAGCATTCAGAGTTGAACTGTGATTTGAAGATTGGAAAACAGAGACAGGATTTCAGAGAAAAGTAAAGAAGAGATTTCATGTTAGAGATATAGTGAAAGAAAGGTGGAGATAGTTGTCAAATACATTGTGCAATTAGTACACTGCACAAGGGCACTCGGTAATGGCATGAGCGGGGCTAAAATGCAGCCTTTCTTTGATCCCCAAGCCACCAGACCTCGCACAGGGTGGAGAGAGGGATCTCTATTTCAAGTGCCATCCCAAACGAAGTGCCTTTTTCTAATTCAGACAAAATCACCTAAAATGCTAGATGTAACCTTCAGTTTGGAGACAAAAAAGTATAAAAGCCTTTTCGAGAACTCTTCACGTTTTGTTAAGATATAGTCAGCCTGTACACAATAGATGACCCATACACTGCACTGGGATTAAGTATTTTAGAGTTATCACTGTATACTCCAAGTTGTGTGTGTGTGTGTATGTCCCAACACTTCTGTATTTTATCCACACATTTTCTCAAACATTCTAAATTATCAAGTTGGGTGGCACAAATGGTTAAGCACTCGTCTACTAGGCAAAAAGTTAGCCGTTTAAACCGACCCTGAGGTGCCTAGGCAGACAGGCCTGGCAATCTGCTTCTGAAAGGTCACAGCCTTGAAAATCTTACAGAGAAGTTCTAGTCTGCACACATGGACTTGCCATGAGATGGAACTGACTCAACGGCTACCAACAACAGCAACAACAAAGGTGAATGATAATTAACTGTGGGACATGATAATGGTTAAGATTCCCAGATTCACACTGAGGCATACTTTTTTGGTTGACTTACTTCACTGAGCATAATGCCCTCCAGATTCATTTATGTTGTGAGATGTTTCATAGATTCACCATTGTTCTTTATCATTGGGTAGTATTCCAGTGTGTATATGTACCATTATTTGTTTATCCATTCATCTGCTGATGGGCATCCGGGTTGTTTCCATCTTTTTGCTATTGTGAAATAATGCTACAATGAAGATGGGTGTGCATATGTCTATATGATCGCTCTTATTTCTCTAGGATACAGTCTTGGGAGTGAATTGCTTGATCATATGGTATTTCTATTTCTAGATTTTTAAGGGGATGCCATATCATTTTCCGTAGTGGTTGTACCATTTTACATTCCCACCAGCAATGCATAAGAGTTCCAATCTCCTCGCAACCTCTACAACATCTGCTATTTTGTTTTTTGTTTTTTTGATTAGTGCCAGTAATGTCAGGGTGAGATGGTATCTCATTGTAGTTTTGATTTGCATTTCTCTAATGGCTAATGATTGTGAACATTTCCTCATGTGTCTGTTAGCTACTTAAATGTGTTCTTTGATGAAATGTCTGCTCACATCCTTTGCCTGTTTTTTAACTGGCTTGTCTTTTTGTTGTTGAGGTGCTGAAGTCTTCTATAGATTTTAGAGATTAGATCCTTGTCAGATATGCCATAGCCAATTTTTTTTCCCCCAGTCTGTAAGTTCTCTTTTTACTCTTTTGGTGAAGTCTTTTGATAAGCATTAGTATTTAATTTTTGGAGTCCTACTTAATCTAGTTTCTCTTCTAGTGTTTGTGCATTATTGTTACTTATGGTGTGTATTCTCTTTGTGCCACGTATTAGGGCCCCTAGTGTTGTCCCTATTTCTTCTTCCACGGTCTTTATTGTTTTAAGTTTTATAATTAAGTCTTTGATTGATTTTGAGTTCGTTTTTGTATATGGTGTGAGGTACAGGTCCTGTTTCATTTTTTTTACAGATGGATATCCAGTTTTGCCAGCACTATTTGTTAAAAAGACTGTCTTTTCCCCATTTAATGGACTTTGGTCCTTTGTCAAAGATCAGCTGGCCATAGTGGGTGGATTTTCATCTGGGTTTTCAATTCTGTTCCACTGGTCTATGTGTCTGCTGTCGTACCAGTACCTCGCTGTTTTGACTACAGTGGCTGTATAGTAGGCTCTGAGATCAGGTAGTGCGAGGCCTCCTACTTTGTTCTTTTTCTTCAATAATGCTTTGCTTATCCGGATCCTCTTTCCTTTCCACACAAAGTTGATTGTTTTTCCATCTCATTAAAGAATGCTGTTGGTATTTGGATTGGGATTGCATTATATCTGTAGATCGCTTTGGGCAGAATTGACATTTTCACAATGTTGAGTCTTCCTATTCATGAGCATGGTAAGTTTTTCCATTTATGTAGGTCTCTCTTTGTTTCTTGCTGTAGCGTTTTGTAGTTTTCTTTGTATAGATCTTTTACATCCCTGGTTAGATTTTTTCCTAAGTACTTTATCTTTTAGGGGCTACTATAAATGGTATTGTTTTCCTGATTTCCTTTTCAAAGTTCTCTTTTGTTGGTGTATACACATCTGATTTTTTATGTTGATCTTATATCCTGCTACTCTGTTGAATCTATTGGTTCCAGTAGTTTTCTTGTGGAATCTTTGGGGTTCTCTATGTATAGGATTATATCATCTGCCAACAGGGACAGTTTTATTTCTTCTTTTCCAATTTGGATGTTATTTATTTTTCTTGCTTTACTGCTCTAACTAGGGCTTCCAGCACAATGTTAAATAGAAGTGGAGATAAAGGGCATTCTTTTCTTGTTCCTGTTCTCAGGGGGAATGTTTTCAGCCTCTTTCCATCGAGAATGATGTTGGCTGCTGGTTTCATAAAGATGTCTTTTATTATGTTGAGGAATTTCTTTCTATTACTATTTAAGAGTTTTTATCAGGAATGGGTGTTGGACTTTATAGATGCCTTTTCTGCACAGATTGAGATGATTATGTGATACTTTTCTTTTGTTGTATTTATGTGGTGGATTACATTGATTGATTTTCTAATGTGGAACCATTCTTGCATATCTGATATGAATCCCACTTCATCATGGTGCATTATTTTTTTGATATGATGCTAAAGTCCACCGGACTGAATTTTGTTGAGAATTTTTACATCTATATTCATGAGAGATATTGGTCTTTAATTTTCTTTTTTTGTAGTGTCTTTACCTGGTTTTGGTATCAGCTTTATGCCGGCTTCACAGAATGAGTCTGGGAGTATCCTATCCTTTTCTATGCTCTGAAATACTTTTAGTAGAAGTGGTGTTAACTCTTCTCAGAGTTTGGCAGAATTCTCCAGTGCAACTGTCCAGGCCAGGACTTCTTTTTGTTGAGGGTTTTTTAATTACTTTTTCAACCTCTTCTTTTGTTATAGATTTATTTAGTTGTCCTACCTATGTTTGTGTTAGTTTAGGTAGGTAGTATATTTCTAGATGTCTGTCCATTTCCTCTAGATTCTCAAATTTGTTACAGTACAATTTTTCATAGTATTTCTGTTATGATCCTTTTTATTTCAGCTGGGACTGTTGTAATGTGTCCCATCTCATTTCTTATTTGGGTTATTTGCTTCCTCTCCTGTTTTTCTTTTCTCAGTTTGGCCAATGGTTTGTTGATTTTGTTGATCTTCTCAAAAGTCAACTTTTGGTCTGTTTAATTGTATTGTTTTTCTGTTCAGTATTTCATTTATTTCTGCTCTAATCTTTATTATTTCCTTTCTTCTGGTGGCTGTGGGCTTCTTTTGTTCTCCCTCTACTTGTTCGAGTTGTAGGGCTAACGTTTAGATTTTGGCCTACTCTTCTTCTTTGATGTATTTATTGCTATAAACTGACTTCTGAGCACTGCCTTTGCTGCGTCCCAAAGGTTTTTGAATGATATTTTTTCATTCTCATTTGATCCTAGAATTGTTTTTTATTTCCTCTTTGATTTCTATTACCCAGTTGTTTTTATGCAAGGTGCTATTCAATTTCCAAGTATTTGATTTTCTTTCCTTATTCTTTTTGTTATTGATTCCTACTTCTATGTTCTTAGAGAATGCTTTGTATTATTTTGACATTTTGGATTTTATTGAGGGTTGCTCTGTCACCTAAAATATGGTCTATTCTAGAGAATGTTCCATGTGCGTTGGGAAAAAATGTATACTTTGCTGCTGTTGGGTAGAGTGTTCCATATATGTCTATGTTGGTTGATTTTGGTCTTTAAATCCAGCGGTGTGGGAGCATTAACAGCCCCTCACCAGATAGGTGGGGGTGTCAGAGGAAGAGTGGTAAAGGTATAGCAGTGGGCCTGAACCAGGAATAGTATAGCCATGGTGGCATGGTGAGGGCTGGTGGAAAGGTGGGATGGCGTATAGGGCTAGGTGGGGGGACCAAAGAGAGACAAATAAAAAAAGGGGAGTAGTTGATGGGTAGGGGTGGGGTGGACCTGGGGGCTGGCAGGAAAAGTGGGGAGGTGGTGTATGGGGCTATGTGGGAGGTAGAAAGCGTCAGGCCAGTGACTCTTGCAGTGGTGGTGCAGCATGGCCTGGCGGGAAGGAGGGAAGGTGGGGTACAGGGCCAGGTGGGAGGGAGAAAGAAAAGGGGGAAAAATGGTGTGGTGGGAGTGGGGTGGACCCGGGGTGGTGGTGGGCCAGTGACTCTCTAGCCGCAGTGGTGCAGCGTGATCCGGTGGGAAGGGGTAGAGCTATTGTATGAGGCTGGTGGGAGACAGAAAGAAAAGGAAGAAAGGGGAAAAAATGGCGAGGTGGGAGCCAGCAGGTGGGGGGTGGGGTGGACCAGGGGTGGCAATGGGCCAGTGACTCTCTACCCGACGCAGTGCGGCATGGTCTGACTCGAAGAGGTAGAGGTGGCATACAGGGGTTAGGAGAGAGGAAGAAAAGGAAGGGGGAAAAAAATGCCATGGTGGGAGCTGCCTAGAGGCACCTGGTGTGGCAGCAGGCCAGTAGCTCTATACCCGCAGCAATGCGTTGAAGCCCGGTGGGAAGGAGCTAAGTTGGCATGCGGGGCTATGTGGCTGGGAGAGAAAAAAGGGGAAAAGAAAAAAAACAGCGTGGCAGGAGCCAGCGAGTGGCAGCAGGGTGGACCCGGTGGCTTTTTAGCTATGGTGGTGCTGTGTGGCCCAGCAAGAAGGGTAGAGGTGGCATACAGGGCTAGGTGGGAGGGAGAAAGAAAACAAAGGGGAAAAAGGTGAAAAATGGAGCAGCAGGAGCCAGCAGTTGGGGGCAGGGTGGAACCAGAGTGACAGTGGGAAGTAGAAAGAAAAGGGAGGGAAAAATATGGCACAGCAGTTGCTGGCAGGTGGGGACAGGGAGAATTCGGGGTGACAGAGGGCTGATAACTCTCTTGCTGAGTAATGCAGCATGGCCCATCGGGAAGGGGTAGGGGTGGTATGTGTCGCAGAATGGTGAGGGGTTGGAAAGTGTTCTTCTGGTTACCAGGTGCTCTGTCTCATGTTGGGAGCTCCGTGAAGTTGCCTTCCCATACTGTCTGTCTAGGGTTGTTGCTGGCTGTGCTCCAAGATAGCAACACTGTGCCGTGTTAGTTGGCAGGGGACCTCTACTCCGTATCTCTCCTTGTTCTGTGTTTTCCTTCAGTTTCTTCTTCCATTCAGTGTTTGATCTAGTTCTTTACCCCTTCATTTGATGCTTACAGTTCTAAGACTGACGTTTGTTATCTGTTTTACCTAGTCTTTTAGGTCGTTGCTGTAGAGGGACAGCATGATGTTGTCTGTCTAGGGTGTCATGTTGGCTCTGCCTCAAGAAAGAGAATCGTTACCTTATATTTAACCAAACCAAATCATGAAGGCAAATGGTGCACAGAGTAGATCATATTATCACTAACAGGACAGATTATAACAATTCAAATCAGCAGACTCAACATAACTGAATTTATTTTATTTCCTCATAACTGTGATAAATGGAATAGAAGGTTCTCTCTAGTCTATTCATTTTATTTCTACTACTCACTTTAAAAAAATTTTTAAAGCTATGTATTAATTTTTCTTGAAGACCAGTATTTGTGGAGTGGACACATTTAGACATTAGAAATAAAAGTAACAGCAAAACAATACACATATTGCATAAAAACTTGTGTGTTGTTATCAACATAATTTGCCAAAAGTTTTTTTGAACAAAATTATGGCCCTAAAAGATACCCAGTAAAAATGTAAACACTTATTATTAGAAAAAATATATACTAGGAATTGAGAGACAGTCTAAATTTTGCTCCCATCACTATTAGCCAAACTACTTAGCTCTTCTCGTTCTCAGGAATGTCTTTTGTAGCATGAGGGTGTCAGCTGCACTGGATAACCTCTACAGCACCATTTCTATCCTCTGATTCCTATTGCTCTCAGTCTTTGAAATTCTTTCAGCATTAAACCAACCAACAAATGGGCCCACCCTAATGCTACTCTCAACACCCAGGGATTTTTCTGCTAGCAAGCTAGAAATGAATGAATTATTACGGTAATGTTTATTTGACAGTGTAAGTTAGAGATGTTTTTGCTTTAAGTGAAAAAATTTTCTTTGCCTTTCCCCTCCTACCTGAAGGAAGAATGAAAAGGTCTTGTCCTGAGGATGGTCGGCTACTGGAGCCAGGTGGTTTTGAATGTTCGATAAGACTATGCCTTGCAGGAGGTGGGGGAGGTGGAAGGGATGGAGGGAGGGCATCAAAAGCATCTTCACCTGCATTTAAAGAAATGTCAATATCAAAAGCAGAACTTCATTAATCAAAATACACAGTATCAATGAAAGCAATGATTGATTTTCTCTGGCTGCTTAAAAAGAACTTCACTTGCAGGGTATATTCAGCAGTTCACTGACTTTGACAATGGGATCCAATTATTTTGTGGCAGTGTTTGGACACACACACACACACACACACACACACACACACATTTTCTCTCTTCCAGACCTTTCTATTAAAAAGCAGCTTTGCAGGTTAGGAAACAGCTTATGGTTACTTGTAACCTTTACAATATTAAGACACTGAAAGATTGAACTAAAAATAAAAAGTACTATAGGTCACACATTCAAAACAAAATTCTCTGTGTAACAAAAACAGTTCAGTCTCTAAATGTAAAATCATACTGCACACACAGAATTTGATGTCACAGAATAGACTGCCCCTTAATATTCATTCTACTGGACTTTATTTAAACAAATTGCCTCTATTTTCAATTTATTATCAAATGATGCAGAAACTACTCCTAGAGCATACGAATATTATTCTCTGACATCACTAAAGAGGAAACATTAAATATAGAAGAGCTGAGGGGTTCCAAATGTTATTACATTTGCTATTTCTCAGCTTTAGTAACTATAGAATTTTACAGTATGCTTTTATGTGTACTTACTTTTCCCCTGCCCCATCTTACTATTCTACTCATAATTTCCTCTACTTTGATTAAGCTGCAGTGTATTTTTGTAAGCTGCATTAAATATAATTTAAATGAGGCAAAATAGTTAAAGAAACACCTGCATACTCCAATTAACAAAAAATTAATACGTAATTAAGTTTAGTGACTTAAATAAGACGCATTTTAAGAAAAAATGGTTTTACCATTCATCAAGCTTACTTGCAAAAAAAATATTCAGAATATTTTCTGGTTTGAAATAAGTATTTTTCTAATTTAAAATATTTAAAGATATAGGAGACAGAGCTTTGCTATCATTCCAATCTTCATCTATTGGCTATATGATCATATTCATCCAAATCCTTTTTCAGCCCCTAAGTTTCAGGCACCATACTAGGCACTTGGGAGATACAGAGATCAAAATCACAAGGCCCTGACCCAAGGAGCTTAGATTGCAGAAGAGAAGGTAAGGCAAGTTCATAAATAGGTATGATTCAAAAGTGTAAGTGTTTGATCCCGTAAGAAAGATATATGTAACACAGTTTATCAAGATAATGCTCTACATTCTACCTTGGTGAGTAGCATCTGGGGTCTTTTTTTTTTTAATTGTTGTAGTTAAATGAAGTTTACATTTCAAGTTTGTCTCCCATACAAAATTTTATACATACATTGTCACGTGACCCTAATTGCTCACCCCCTTCTGCAACAGCACACTCCTCCCTTCCACCCGATTCCCCATGACCATTCAACCAGCTCCAAACCCTCTCTGCCTTCCCATATAACCTCTGGACAGAAGCTGCCCCTTTGGACTCTTGTATCTACTTGACTAAGAAGCACACTCTTCACGAATATCACTTTATGTCCCACAGTCCAGTCCAATCCCTGTCTGAAGGGTTGGCCTCGGAAATTGTTTTAGTTCTGGGCTGATAAAGAATCTAGGGGCCATGGTTTCCGGGGTTCCTCCAGTCTCAATCAGACCATTAACTCTGGTCTTCTTACTAGAATTTGAGTTCTGCACCCCACTTTTCTCCTGCTCCATCAGGGACTCTCTATTCTGTTCTCTGTCAGGGTGGTCACTGGTGGTAGCTGGGCACCATCTAGTTCTTCTGGTCTCAGGCAGATGAAGTCTCTGGTTTATGTGGCCCTTTCTGTCTCTTGGGCTAATACTTTCCTTGTGTCTTTGGTGTTCTTCATTCTC
>NW_004443991.1:7975631-8034146 GCF_000243295.1 Trichechus manatus latirostris
CAGACTGAGTCCAGTACAGCTAGATGGTGCCCGGCTACCACCACTGACTGCTCTGACTGGGATCACAACAGAGGGTTCTGGACAGAGCTAGAGAAGGATGTAGAACAAAATTCTAACACACACAAAAAAGACAAGATTTACTGGCCTGAAAGAGACTGCAGAAACCCTGATAGTATCGCCCCCCAGACACCCTTTTAGCTCAGTGATGAAGTCACTTCCGAGGTTCGCCGTTCAGCCAGGGATTGGATAGCCCCATAAAACAAAATGGGACTAATGCGGCACAGCAGTCCAGGGACAAGGACTAGAAGGCAGAAGGGGACAGGAAAGCTGGTGATAGGGAACCCAAGGTTGACTAAGGACAGTGTTGACATGTAGTGTGGTTGTTAACCAATGTCATAAAACAATATGTGTACTGACTGTTTAATGAGAAACTATTCGTTCTGTAAACCTTCACCTGAAGTACATTTAAAAAAAAAAAAAAGATATGCATTGGAAGATGGAAGAGAAAAACAGAAAATGACATTCACTGAGGTGCTGATCGGTTGAACACGAAGGCCTGGGATATCAGGGGACTCAAAAACATTTATTCATCAAGTGCAAGGTGGTGTCTTCTAAGCAGGTGCATGGTATGAACAAAGCATGAGATATGCAAGAGCTAGAGGAAGGTCAAGTTAAAAAAATAGTTTGGAACATTTGTTTGTGTTGTCCAACATGGTAGCCCCTAATCACATAAGGCTATTGAAATTACGATTTAGTTCCACAGCTGCATTTGCCTACCAGCTCAATAGGCATATGTGAATATATAGATCCTTTACATCACCATAGTGTAAGTTTTACAGGTCAGTGCTAATCTAGATCATGAACCCTAGGGTACCAGGCCAAGAACTAACTAACAGGATAAAGTACAGAGAGAAAAACACTAGAGTTAAAGAAGAAAGTTAGGAAGCTCTTTTAATTAATCTATTTAGAAGTAATTTTAAAAAATGGCTACAAAGAGAACTGGAGCAAAGATATTGTAAGGGTATAACTCAAACACTATTCAGTTGTGTGTGGAAAAAATAGAAAGATTCATTTCATATTTCTGGTGATGCAATAACCAATTCAGATAAGCTTTCAGATGAGCCTACATCATACATTATTTTTTTGTATGGTAACTTGTTACTGTGAAACTTTAACAAATGTAATGTTTCTAATTGTTCTCTTCTAAAAATAGGGTCAGAAGCTTCCTACCTGGAATTCAGGAAATAAATGCTGACACTGGCATCAGCCAATTTTAACATCTGTACACATCTGTGTGTGCCTTCACATGTGTACACACACATCAGTATACTTCTTTATATTATAATTTGGAATAAAAAATGAGATTCATTCAACGTGCTATAGATGCAATGATTAGGATAAGACAGAAATTATCCTCAGTTTTTTACAATCATTATAATTTTTCACAACTAACTTACATGGAACTGTGTCCTTTTGAACTGAGAGAAAAAGAAGTTCCTGTTCATTAAGAATTATACTTTAAGACAATCTCAGAGGAACACTTCAAACCATCACTTGGAAACTACTAGAATTCAAGCACCCTGGGGAAGGAACAATGCTCTTATGTGTTTTTATAGACTGCATTTAGTACATGAAGAGACAACTACATAAAACTCTGACTGATGGCCAGCTATTTACACCACTGTTTTAATCATCTAAATGGGATAATGGCCAAATGAACCTGAGACCAACCAGCACATGGAGAACCCATTTTAATTTCTGGCAAATCCTCAGTCCAGTGAGTCTGCATTACAATAAACTCTGAATTCTGATCATTCAGTTCTTAATTGAAAGGCAGGGTTGTTTTGTTTCAAATTTTTTAAAGATTTCAACCTAATGGATGGATGAGAAGATCATAATCAGAGGGCGTCCTGTTGAGTGAAGAACCATGCTTTGGATTGTCCCGAGTTGGAGGCCTGGCAGGTGGCAATGGCACTGGATCAGAGGCTGAATCAAAAACATCTCCTAGAGGATAACACAAAACCTTAATGTATTTTCAGTACAACAATGCGATGGACTTTTGCCTTTAAATTCTCACCATTAAGATACAGAAAACATGTAAGAACATATTCTATACATACCCTTTAAATAGATGCCTAATTCAGGGATGTTTGATTTCTTCATCTCTGAAGGGGTACCATGTGTTCCATTCAATGTACAATGACCATTATCACAAGACCTAAAGCATAGATAAAAGGACAAAAATTATATATGGATAATTACTTTCCATTTAAAACTCATGCGAGGAGGTAGAGAGAACTTGGAGCCCTGGCCATACAGTAATGCCATACAATAATAAAGGTTGACTATAAATAGTTAGTGTCCTTTACTGGAAAAAGTACAAGTAATGATATCTACATATTCTTTCCATAAAAGATAGTTTCTTTTTTAAATTGAAAACAAGAATTATAAGGGCCACCCCCCTCCAAAAAAAAGTACCTTAAACACATCTGAGAAATAAATATATCTTTTTGGAAGAGTTCAATAATACCTTGTCACGTTTTTGAAGTGGGGGAAGAAAACATGTATCAAGGCAAAAAGGTGTCACAGTCCCATCAATTTCATGATTTGTTAATGATATTTACTGCTATATTTTTGTTTCCGTATTTTAAGCTTTTCTTGTAGCAAAAGATGTTGTCAGTTGTAATCCACAAGGCGCTCCCTGGAAACTCTATAGGGCAGTTCTACTCTATCCTATAGGGTCGCTATGAGTTGGAATAAATTCGGTGGCAACAGGGTTTTTTGTAACAAAAATAAGCTAGAGCCCATAAAAGAAGTAATTTCAGTATATGTCTGACAGGCATATGCTAAGAACCAGAGCCTATGGTCCAATTCCACCACCGCTGTGAAGAAAACAACCCTGGATGTGTAACTGCCATTGTAGGAAAATGACTTCAGCAAAGACCCAGGGTACATACTCCAGCATGACAAGTATTTTAATCTGGGTATCCGAAAGAGTCACGTTTACTAAAAAATTATTTTTCTTGTTGGCATTAATATTTTGGAATCATACTATGAGCAAAAAAGATAAAACTGGGGCATGGGAAGACAGCAGCAGGAACGGAAGAAACAACATATTTTGTCTTCAGCATATAGCTACAGCTGTGTAACAATGAACCCTGGGAAAGTTCCTCTGCTCACAAAGACCTATGGGAAGCAAAGTTTACATTTTACTTTTCTCTGATTTACTCTGAATTCTTAGAGCAAACTAAAAGTACATGCATAATGGAGGAGATGGTGGATATTTAAATAGTTATTGCAAAAATGCTTCATCTGAAATTCACTTCCATTGTCTCTGGTGGCCACTTCTCTTTAAGGGGCCAGAGGATGGTTCATTTAAAAATAGTTATCAAGTATTGAATTTTCATAATAATGCTGGATTTTTACTGAAACTGAATTGAATTATTCATCTATTGTTTCAATTTTCCCACATATTGACAATTTACTTCCCGTGACATGCCAAAGGAAAAAGGGAGAGGGCACATTAAGCTGAAAGAGTGCTTTGGAAAGGCCATAAGACAATACTTCACCCATCAGCTTTCAAGAACAAATTACATAAGGGATTCACTCCAATTAAGTTTAGGGATTATCAACATTTATTACTTCTAACAGTGGGAAGATGGTAATGGTAGTCATAATTCAAATTTATTTTTAGGATTTGGGAGGCCTGACACCAAAAATCTCATCTACTATGATGTGACAATTAAAATTTAAAGTATTAAAATTATACCCTTCAATTCTTCAGCAATGAAAAAAATGAGAATCCCAAGGAGACCAAAAAAGGTCATCTTATTTCAGTTTTGTAAAATTACTACACATTTGTAAGAGCCAAAGGGAACTGAAAATTGTAACGATCTATATTTGACGGGAAGGAATACATTTCTTTCTCTAATAGATTAGTAGAAACTTTGTTCATCTGACACAACAAAATGGCTCCCAGTTATTTGTGTCTTCAATGATACTCTTTTGTCAACAGAAGTCTTAGACACCAGTGAGTAGCAAAAAGTGCTTTGCTTTTTGTTTTGTGATATGAAGCCCCGGACTTGAGAATATTAATAGGTCTAGTTAATAATTCAGCAAAGAGCTGATCATTCTAATCCAATTCATTCATTAAGACAGACTGGTTAAAATGAATGTTTGCTTATCTTTTTCAAGTATTACATCTTCTATCTCAGTGAGATACTTGAAAAAAGACATTAAAACATTTTTAGTTTTTTCATGTAAAATGAAGAGAATAGTTCACTTTTATAAAATGCTTTCAGCAGATTGACCTGACTTCATAAGGAAATGGCATAGTAAGTAAAGATGATGTCACTGACTGAAGTGTTCAATGCTCTCCTACTCTCAGTCAAGAGACACTGGAAGGCAGGAAGGCTGGGCCACCAGCAGTGGTTGTGCCCTATTCTAAGTGCCAAGCACAGCACCAGGGATGTTACAGAAAAAAAAAAAATGAAGCTTAAAAAGTTAAGTTTTGGAGCTGGGATATGACTTACTGAATACCTCACATATGTCAGTCAGATTAGAAAAAATATTAGATTATAACATACTAATTATATGTCATCCTTTTACTTAAAGATGAGCTAATGTTTCAATGCACATTTTTAATATCTCTTTTATACCTAAATGTGGCCGTCACTTCAAAGAGCTAGGGTGTCCCCATTATATTCAGTATAAACGAACAACACACAGAAAAAAAATGATTACAGTAAAAGATAAACAGCACCTGATTTAAAAAAAAAGTTAAGGGAAACAACTTCTTTGGATTTTTTTTTTTTTTAACTTCTCCAAGATCTGAATAGAAGTAGGCAGCATATCAAGAGAGGAAATGAATATAAATTATACTAGGTTTTACATCATGAAAAAAAATTCCGAGGAAGGTTCACATAATACCTTAGAGTTTCTAAGCAGTAATTTTTCTTCATGAGATACATGCTCAGAATAGACAGAAAGCATTAAATAGCTTATTGAAAACACATGAATTAATAGTCACTATATGTAACCTATAACAAAATTTTATTAGCACATAATTAGTGTTTTTGGGCAACAGAATGTTCTATTCTACTTATTAGTTAACTAATTCAGTCAAATAACTTTCTGATTAATGGGAAGTCTACATCCTTTCGTTTTCTCTGAAAGTAAGACAGAAAATAGGAACACAGAATACAGCATATAGGAAGATAAAGCTGTTAACAGCAATTAAAAAATGAAAGTTAAATAGATGTGATTCAATCACTTAAAAAAAACACACACACAAATGATGCTTATGCAGATGTAAGGCGATAAAAAGCTGCCCAATCCTTACCTAACAGGAGGTTTTACATTATGACAATGAGATGGTTGTGAATTCAGGGACACGGGATGGGATGAAGGAACCTTGTATTCATTGTCATCTTCCTCTACTAGGTCTCTTGCTTTCTCTGAAACGGAACTTGCTAAAGGACCAGTACACCTACCGGGGAAAAAAAAATCCAGTCTAGTTTAAGCATAATAATTCAAAACAGGTGAGTCTGATGTGACACACTCAAATAAAACCAGCTACTTTGTCACTTATGTTCATTTTTCAATTACAGGGAAACATCAGAGGAGCTGTTCTCACACTAAACAGACATGAATGGAATTCTCAATCTTTTATTAAGACTCTCTCCATACAATAATTTCATACTTATAATTGTAAATGGTATAATAAGGAAAACTGGTGACCTGTCGAATAAAACAAAAAGGTTTTGGAGTTACAAAGGGAAATGCAATACACACAATTAGTTAAAGCAAAGCTATTAAAATATTAGCATTTTGTTCAAATTTAACTTAAATGGGTAAATTAAGGTGATAAAAATATATGTGTAGTAGTTTGATGTAATAATGAAGTCTTTATACAAGGGTCAAGCATTTAATCTCTTGTGGATATCACCTATGGTTGAAAAAAATATCCAATTTAATTCAGTGGATCTTAATTCTTTCCCCTGAAGTTATAATCACAATTACTAGGTGTTTCAACTCCCCATGCCAAGAACAACTAAGAATTGAAAATGACTATAATAATTAGAAGCAGATAATAGGATAACTTATTGTTAAATATCTTTGAAAACAGAATATACTGTTTTTATCCCTGGCTTGAAACAAAAGAATGAAATGGGTAAAACAATCATCTAATAGCTAAAGAAATTTTCAAGCATTTTACTCATCCATAAAGCCTAAAAAACAAAATAAACAAAAAGGAAAAACAAAAAACCACTGTTTTTCATATTTGTTGCTACAGGAGTTTAATCTAATCCTTACTAATGCCAATGAAAAACGCTAACAGAAATGCACAAATCCTCCCTCCTCAGCAACTCTGGGAGAACCAACAGTTTGCAGGACACTGAGTTACATGTAGATCCAAAGCTTTTTGTTAATCATCATGAACCTCTGAGAAACATGTTTCATTTAAAAACAAACAAATAAAAACAAAAAACAAAAAAAACCCCAAACCCAAGGACTGCAATTTTGAAGCACCTTCTGTAGGGAGAGCAAGAGGCCTTTGGTATATGAAGTCATCAAGACTGAAAGAACTTTTTTCATTTTGATTCCTCATTAGTTAGAATGAAAACAACTTTCTGGGTTTTTCTTTGATCCCATTACAAAAAGATATTTTGAAAAACCTTAAAATTTTTAAGTTTCAACCATATATCTGAGTCTCAAGGAAGTTCAGAAATCAAAGAAAAATCTCTCCAAAGACTTTCAAAAGTATATTCTTATCCTTCTTTGAAGAATTTTTCCAATACCAATCTTTGAATTCTTGTTTGTTTGAGTGACCTTGGAATTCAAATGAAATTTCTTGTTTGTTTGAGTGACCTTGGAATTCAAATGAAAGTTTACGGTGAGATGAAAGCACAGTGACGCAATAACCCAAGGTCCAATGTCACTGCCTAGAGAACGCAGT
This sequence comes from Trichechus manatus latirostris, assembly GCF_000243295.1. Taxonomy (NCBI): domain Eukaryota; kingdom Metazoa; phylum Chordata; class Mammalia; order Sirenia; family Trichechidae; genus Trichechus; species Trichechus manatus. The sequence continues at coordinate 7,982,590 of NW_004443991.1, forward strand.
TAGACGCTGAGGGTTTCACGGACCGTGGGTTAACCTCGAAGATTTACTGTCCAAATGACAGCAGGGAAACAGATGGACTGCAAAAAGGACACCAATTTAACTCAAAGACCAGATGTGGTCTACTAAAAATGAAAAGAGAAATACATAATCCCTTCTATGCCCTAAAATACTTTCATTCATAATGAAACTTTTTTTTGTATGCAATTCTAGCATAAACTGTATAAAAGAAAAAGCACAAAGCAAACTTTTTGACTAAATATTCAATGGCCACTTCAGTATGAGGAATATTTTAATACTTGACTGTTGCTACTTCCAAAGATTTATAAATTTCCAAAGAACCACTTTATTATGAGTCAAGAATGGCCAGTTTTGGAAATCAACACCTGTTGTGGCTGATTATTTACCTTCAATGATAGAGAATTTCAGCTGGGTAATTCCCCCTACTCTTTCACTTTGCTGAAAATCAAAAGAGGGAGTACTTCTAAAGGAAATGAAAAGCAAACCTCATCTAACATTTTATGGAAAAATAAGGGCTTATTGCTAAAAGCTAACTAATTTTAGATTATTAGCATAAATGCATTTTATTGAATTATATCTAGAAGTGTAAAAAAAAAAAAAGTCTTCAAGTCACACTTATAGCCACATGAGAAAAAATTCCTTTGATGTCCCATTCATCACCATGTTAATAAAGTTCTTAAATGTCAGAAATTATTTTATTACTGTATTTTTTGGATGTAAGCTTTTTATATCAATTTATAAGAATATCATTACAGTGCATTTTATTCAATATTAGATATATTTTTATTCAAAACTGATCTCATTCAGTTCTAAACAAAAAATAAAAGCACTTTCTGCCATAAAAATACATAAATAGGAAAGTACAAATAAGATATATAAAGAAGTCGTATATAAAATAGTTTAGGTAGTTGGTAATTACATGTGAGATTTTCTCCCCACAAATTCATTCAAAAAGAAGGTTCAACTTTACTTGGAACTAAATAAGTGGTAAGACAATTAAAGATTTAGTCTTTATTTATTCATGGATATATTTATTTTTGTCAATGAAGAAAGTATCTAACTTATTCCATAGAACACCTAAGGAGAATTTTCAAGAATGCCAGAGGAATAAAGTATAACCACTAGGATTTGGCTGGTTCCAAGTTAAAGCTGCCAAGTAAACCATACTACCATTCACATCCATTACTTCACTCCCTTTGTATGATCACTATGCATCCAGAGTGTTCTGCACTGTGGCTGTCACTCCTGAGTTAATACACAGGTAATGCACAGACACCTGCTCTCAAAGATGCACAGCCACCCTCCCACAACCTGCACATCTTGCTAAGTTCACTGTGCATTGGTAACATGGGCCTACAGTGCAAAACACATTCATTTCTACACTTGCACACTTGAAATATACCAAGAAACAGTGAATTTTCAGACAAAGGGAGATACTCTCTAAGGCTGTTCTTAATTAGCGGTTGTTACATTTTAAAACTGAAGAATCACAAAGGCATTCCTTGGAAGCATTCTACATTCCTCATGTGAGAGGCATAAAATCAGAGGGCTGACCTGCGCACCCCATTGACTTTAACCTATGTAACGTACACCTCAGACATCATTTTTGCCAAGTACTTTTCTTTCCTTCATTTGAGCAATTTCTGACACCTCACTTCATCCATCACTTTTCCCAGGTGTTGATATATATGTTGATATATGAAAATTCTGTGATTTTCAATATTCAATATTTAATTATAATTCAATATTCAATATTTAATTCAATATTTAATTATAATTTTCTTCTATTATTTGCATTTAGTACATCTTCATTCATTAATTTTGTGCTTTCTATAGATTCATCTGTGTTTCTCTCCTCTTTGTGTCTTGAATTGCAAAATACTTAAAGGGCAAACCCTCAGTCAACAAGTTCCTAGCATGGTATACATGCAGGTGAGTACATAATAAGCTTTTAGACAAAAATAATGAGTGGTTTTTAGAGAAGTACAGGTCCAAGCCATTAGGGAAAAGAAACTAAATTTTTAGGATCCATTCATGACCAAGAACAGCACTTTAAAAGTGATACATCATTTTGCTTGTTTTTTACATGTAAGAATCTCTCTCCCTTTAATAGCTGAAGATGAGATTATAAAATATCTTTTATAAAATGGAATCTTCAGAATGTGCCATATACATTATTCCATATCTGTTGTGTTACACTATCCCAATCCTAATAAAGGAACTGCCTAACTCAGACAAATCACATTCCAGAGAAGTGGTAAAACAAAACAGAGCTTTTTGACAGAGTTTTATAACGTAAATGCAAACTGTGAAGTTTTTTCATGATATCGAGAAAGTACAACAGTGAGGAATATTATATGCTGCAAGACATAATACAGTTATTTGCTTACTTTCTATTCTCCCTGATTAGAGCTTCAAATCCAATGAGAAGAATTTTATCTTGTTCATGTTGAACCTCCAGCTAATACATGCAACTAAATGAAAACAGGTTAGAATTCTGAATTCTCTATTGACTGAACTTAAAATAACAGCACTCTGTTTAGAACAATGTATATGGATCACCGACAGCACCACCACCACCACCAATCAAAAACTCTTTTTACAAAAATAAGAACTGAGTAATACTGGTTCATAGACATTTGAAAACCTAAGATAATTAAGTCAAAAGTACAACAGGTCCATTTCTAAAACCAAAGGCACAAGAAAAATCTTCTCAAACAAATGGCATTCCTCAGCATTACAGAGTATTAACTGGCCTGGAATTACTCCATTTTTATTATAATAATGCCTCTGCTTATTTGCCAAACATCCTGAGTCACACAAAATAAATATTTTTAATTGTTTAGAATTTCATTTAGTTTAATTTTGAAAAATAAAATTATTTCAAAATAAATATAATTTAGTAAATAGTTTATATGACAAAGTAAAAATAATCCACATAGGAATATTTTTTCATTCTTACCCTAAAAAAGAATAATTTGTGTTTCAAGTTTTTACTTAAACTTTTACATTTACAGCTAAATGTCAATGACGATAATTAAATGGAAACCAATATATATCTATACAATTAAAGTTTCATCTTACAAGAGTATATTTTTCAGAAATAAATTCAGCATTCTTCTACGTCTCAAGAAAAATCACGCAACAAAAATAAATGCAAAGATAGTTCTATAAGAAAGGAAACACTATCACCAAGGAGCTTCTTACATCAAGTAAATGAGAATCAGAGCAACAATAATAAATCATTTAACAATTATACAGGTTGCCATGAAGTCAATTATGACTCATGGCAACCCCATGTGTGTCAGAATAAAACTGTGCTCCACAGGATTTTTAATGGTTGATTCTTCAGAAGTATATTGCTAAGCCTTTCTTCTGAGGCACCTCTGGGAGAAACTGAACGTACCAACTTTCAGTTAGCAGCTGAGCGTGTTAACTGGTTACGCTACTCAAGGGCAATATAACTGCGCTTCAGTAAACGTGTATAACACAGTGTGGCTATAACGTAAATGTTGGCTTTCACATTCTTTAACCTGACATTTGGTTTTCAATTATTTGTGAGAATTCCCAAAGTCCACAAAGGTAGTAATCTGTAATTTTGTTTTGGCCTGATTTTGAAACGTGCACTCAGTTTTACGTAGAAATGGGGTACTTGAAAGTCCACATCCCCGTTTCAGTGAGTGGTGAGGATGAATGTGATATTTTGCTACGACCTCTGCTCCATGTCCCTCCAGAGCCAAGGGTCTACTCTCATCTAGCTGGCTGTACCCACTAATGAGGCCAAAGTTGACAAAAAAAAACTAGAACAGTGATCTGACTCATACTGCCTTCAGCAATGGAATGTGCCCAACCAACTAAAAATGAACATTTTACTTGCTAAGTATTTTGTATATAATTAACACAATGAATACTTCTAGAAAAACACATTGCATAGAACATAAATCATCAAAAGGACTTTAAAGACCATTTAAGTTAAACTAGCCCCTCCTGTATCAAACAGAGAAAGTGATGTCCAGTGAAGTTACCATGTTCAAAGTAAGACAGATAATTTTGAAGTCAGAGCTGGAACCAGGTCTCATTTTATTCTGTTTGCATCAGAATTCCATGCTACTTTCAGGATAAATACAGTGTCTAAATGCTTAACAGAAAGGATTTATACAATAAATATCAAAGAAGAACAAAGAATTATTGCTACAATAAAATCTAAATGACATAAAAATGTCTAAAGGAAAAAAAATGTTAAAACTCTGGGTTTTGAGATCTGGGGTGTATGTTGTTGCTGTTAGGTGCCATCAATTTGGTTTTGACTCAGAGCCACCATATGTACAACAGAATGAAACACTGCCCAGTCCTGCGCCATCCTTAGAATCATTGCTATGTTTGAGACCACTGTTGTAGCCACTGTGTCAACCTATATTTGTTGAGGGTCTTCCTCTTTTTCACTGACTCTCTAACTTTACTAAAAGCATTACATCCTTCTCCAGGGATTGGTCCTTCCAGATAACATGTCCAAAGTATGTGAGACAAAGTCTCGCCATCTTCCCTTCTAAGAAGCATTCTGGCGATACTTCCAAGATAGATTTGTTTGTTCTAGCAGTCCATCGTATATTCAATATTCTTCACCAATACCATAATGCAAAGGCATCAATTTTTTTCTCTGGTCTTCCTTATTCATTCATTGTCCAGCTTTCATGTGTATATGAGGCGACTGAAAATACCATGGCTTGGGCCAGGTGCACCTTAGTTCTCAAAGTGACATCTTTGCTTTTTAATACTTACAGAGATCTTTTGCAGCAAATTTGCCCAATGCAATACGTTGTTTGGATTCTTGTCTGCTGCTTCCATGTGCGTTGATTGTGGATTCAACTAAAATTAAATCCTTGACAACTTCAGTCTTATCTCTCCTTTTCATGATGTTGCTTATTGGTCCAGTTGTGAGGATTTCTGTTTTCTTTATGTTGAGGTGTAGTCCATACTGAAGGCATGAATACTGAATCCATTCATCAGTAAGTGCTTCAAGTCCTCTTCACTTTCAACAAGCAAGGTTGTGTCCTCAGCATATCAGAGGTTGTTAATGAGTCTTCCTCCAATCCTGATGCTGCATTCTTCTTCATATAGTCCAGCTTCTTGGATTTTTTGCTCAGCATATAAACTGAATAAGTATAGTGAAAGGATACAACTCTGATGCACATCTTTCCTGATTTTAATCCATGAGGTATCCCCTTGTTCTTTCTAATGACTGTCTCTCAGTCTATGTATAGGTTCACAGTATTATCCATAACCTGTTATGATCCACACAGTTGAATGCCTTTGCATAGTCAATAAAACATAGGTAAACATCCTTCTAGTATTCTCTGCTTTCAGTCAAGATCCATCTGACATCAACAATGATATCCCTCATTCCACATCCTCTTCTGAATCTGGCTTGAATTTCTGGCAGTTCCCCGTCGACAGTGCTGTAACCATTTCTGAATTATCTTCAGCAAAATTTTGCTTGCGTGTGATATTAATGATACTGTTCAATAAGTTCCACATTCTGTTGGATCACCTTTCTTTGGAATGGGCACAAATATGGATCTCTTCCAGGTGACTGGACAGGTAGCCATCTTCCAACGTTTTTAGCATACACGTTTGTCGAAAAATCTCAGTATTCTGTTAATTCCAGAAGCCTTGTTTTTCACAAATGCCATCAGTGCAGCTTGAACTTCTTCCTTCAATTCCATTGGTTCTTGATCATATGCTACCTCCTGAAATGGCTGAACATCAACCAATTCTTTTTGGTACAGTGACACTGTGTATTCCTTCCATCTCCTTCTGATGCTTCCTGAGTTGTTCATTATTTTGCCCACAGAATCCTTCAACACTGCAACCCAAGGCTTGAGTCTTTTTTTTACTTCTTTCAGCTTGAGATATTCCAAGTGTTTTCTTCCCTTTTGGTTTTCTAACTCCAGGTCTTTGCACATTTCATCATAATACTTTACTTTTTCTATGCAAGTCTTCCTTTGAAATCTTTTGTCCAGCCCTTTTATTTCACATTGCTTCCATTTGCTTTAGCTACCTTATGTTCAAGAGCACGTTTCAGAGTCTCTTCTGACAATATAGTTTGGTCCTTTTTTTTTTCCTTTGTCTTTTTAATGACCTTTTGCCTTCTTCATGTATGATGTCCTCCGTATCATCCCACAACTCATCTGGGTCTTTTGTCATTAGTGTTCAGTGCATCAAATTTACTCGAGATGGTCTCTAAATTCAGGTGAGAGTAACCCAAGGTCGTACTTTGGCTCCTATGGACTTGTTTTAATTTTCTTCAGCTTTGACTTGAACTTGCATACGAGCAAATGATAGTCTGTTCTGGACTCGGCCCGTGGCCTTGTTCTGACTGATGATACTGAGCTTCTCCATAATTTCCTTCCTCAACTGTAGTCAATTTGATTCCTCTGTATTCCATCTGGCAAGGTCCACGTGTATAGTAGCTATTTATGTCGTTGACAAAAGTATCTCCAATGAATAAGTCGTTGTTCTTGCAAAATTCTATCATGTTACCTCCTGCCTAGTTTCTATCATGAAGGCCATTATTTTTCAACTACCTATCCTTCTTCTTCGTTTCCAACTTTTGCATTCCAATCACTAGTAATTATCAACGCATCTTAATTGCGTGTTTGATCCATTTCAGAAGCTGGTAAAAATCTTCAACTTCTTCATCTTTCACCTTAGTGTTTGGAGCATAAATCCTGAATAATACATTAACTGGTTTTCCTTGGCATATGGATATTATCCTATCACTGACAGTGTTGTACTTCAGGACAGATATTGAAATGTTCTTTTTGACCATGAATGCAACGCCTTTCCTCTTCAACTGTCATTTCTGGCATAGGAGACCATATGATCGTCTGATTCAAAATGGCCAATGCCAGTAAATCTCACCTCACTAATTCCTAGGATATCGATGTTTATGCATTCCATTTTTGACAACTTCCAATCTTCCTAGTTGGTATTTCATACATTCCATGTTCAAATTACTATGGATGTTTGCAGCTGTTTCTTCCCATTTTTAAGTTGTGCCACATCAGCAAATGAAGATCCCAAAAGCTTTACTTCATCCATGTCATTAAGGTCAACTCTACTTTGAAGAGGCAGTTCTTCCCCAGTCGTATTTTGAGTGCCTTCCAACCTGAGGGGTTCACCTTTCAGCACTGTTTATCAGACAACGTTCCGCTGCTATTCATAAGGTTTTCACTGGCCAATTTTTTTTTTTTTTTAAGAAGTAGATCACCAAGTCCTTCTTCCTAGTCTGTCTTAGTTTGGAAGCTCCACTGAAACCTGTCCACGAGTGACCCTGCTGGTATTGAAAATACCGGTGGCATGGCTACCAGCATCACAGCACCATGCAAGCCACCATATTACAACAAACTGACAGATGAGTGGTGGCTGGGGTGTATATATTCCTATATTTATGTATTTGTTCATTTAATTTTTCATTCTTTTATATACTTTCCTTTTTTTTTTTCCTATAATGAGCAACTGCTACCTTTATAGTTAGAAAAAATGAATAAATAAAGTGGAGTGATCATACTATGCTTAACTTAAAGCATACAAAACAGAAAACTAATTTGCTGTTAAGCATACAGGTTTAAAATATTTTTCTAGTTAAGTAAAGCAATCTCATCATTTCTGTGGGAAAAATCAAATCATTGGGAAGAAAGTATATTTACTGGCATTAATTTTAGATGCACTTATAAACTGAAGTATAAGAAAAATATCAATAAAATATATTTCATTATGAATTTTTATACTTACATTATTTACTAAGATGCAGGCACTTAATTAATTACAAATGAAGCAACCCACAACCTCCACCTCTCGCAGCATTTGCCAACAAGAATTTAATAAACAGTAGGTGAACATGTAATCTCCAATCAGCAAGATTTCATTGACTTCATTTTCTAATATTCTTGGAATTATTGGAGGTAACTGAGTTTAGATGTTTTATTACATATACATATATACAGAGTGCATCTGGGGCTAGAATATCATCTTATGTTCTCACTGAGTTAGAGCCTTCATAGAATATGTGTATTTGCTTCCAACACCCGTGTCTGCTACATCTCTGGCAGTTCCAAGAAAGTTCCTAGTAATTCAACTGGACCATTTTCTAGTGGGAACTCTTCACACTTTTGTTTTTTCTTATGCAATGCCTATTCCAACTGTACCCACCCCCTTTATGAAGCATCCATGACTTACAAAGCCCATAACAGCCTCTCCTCCAATCGCATATAAAACTAACAAGTTAGCATCATGTCATTTAGTGCATAATGTTCTCTATGATATCATATATATTAATTTTGTTTTCTAAAGTAAACTGAGTAAGCTGGAAATGCCTGGGGGTGTGACATCCAACTTATCCCTCTTTTACATTCATATATTGACTAGTGCTGAACCCACAGTGGGAGTTCAGTGGCTAGTAGATGAAAGAGTGAAGAAGCACTAAGACTTTCAATTGCAAATGAGGATCTTATCAGATAAAATTAATCAGCCAACAAATTAAGATTTTTTAGTGTATTCACTATATATCCAATACAGTTCAGTGTTGTGGGAAAATCAGAGAATACAAGAGAAGATTTTACTCTCAAAAACCTAAAAATCTTTTTTGAGAGCCATGTTAAAATTAAAAATCAGTATAGGAGAGTACATAATTAAATGTATAGAAAATAAACTGTAGGAAGAAGAGTGTGACTCAGCCTTCATTAAGGCTGAAGTCAGATAAGTTTTAATATGGACCCTGAAACATGGACCCTTAGGATAAAGATTCTGAAAAAATCAAGCATAGGAGAGAACAGCATAAAAAACTCAAAAAGACAGAAAAAAATTAAGACAAGTTTTGAGAGTAAGCATTAGGAATTACTGAAAAGTATTTTAGTTTGGTAAAATTCTGTAGAACCTTAACGCTAGCAGAAGAACACAGAACCAATTTAGTAGGAAAGAGGAAACAATGTCAGTTTTTGAGTAGAACAGTGATCTGTTGAAAACAGTTTAAATTAATTAGGCTGTAGTGAACAAAATACACAGGAATAGGCAATCTTATAAAGAGTAGAGAAATGGAAACTGGGAGACTTGATTTTATGTTGGTTTGACTGGGAATGACACATCAATTAATAATCCAGTGTACCTATATGTCCAGTGTGCCTACACCCGGAGTAATCCATTTTTCTAGTATTAAAATCCATTGATACTAATTCTGAGTTCATATCGGGAGATCAGGTAGCAGGCTCTTTCAGTTGTCCAGTTATGAGATGAGACTAGGATAATGGTGAAGAATAGCTGAATGAGAAAAAGCTCAAAAGAACAATTATCAGGACTTAGCGGCAGAGTAGGTACGAGAAATAGGAAAATTGGAGGAACCAATAATTCTTTTATAACGTCAAACTGGATAGCTGGGATAAAAAATGATACCCCAGAAGAAGAGAGGTAAATTTTAAGGGTGTGCTTGTTATGCTATGCTATCCCTTTCTTAGAGTGCAGGGAGAACTTTCTCTCCTTGTTGCTCTATGTAAAAACTCAGAGTTTAGGTAAGTCTCATAGAAGCTGTGGTTACCAGCAAAGAATTGGAAAGGATCCTGATGTCTGGTACTTAATATACATATTAAGTATGGTACATATATCTGGCTGCATCATATTTATTGATTGTTTCTTATTCACCGATAGCTTTTGTATTGAGAATCTCAAAACCACTATTTACCATATCTTTATTCATGAGCAAATTTCCAAATTCAATAAAACTCACTTTACACTAGGGAGGAGGGTGGCAGCTGGAGGAGGAGGAGAGAGCCGGGGAGGAACATCATATTCTTCATCTCCCAGGTGACCATTGGAAAAAACCTGAAATTAAATTAAACGGTTAGTTTTGAAGAATTTAACTTCTGGAAGACATCAAAACAACAGCAGCTCTTGGAAAACCTACAATTTTGAAGAGCATATATAATTTCAGCTTATTTGAACAAGTGAAACGTCATATAAATTCTTTAGGAGTTAGTAGTACCATAGTGAGTTGAAATGGACTGGTATTGGCCATTTTGAATCAAACAACCATATGGTCTACTATGCCGGGAATGACAAATTGTAAAGGAACAACATCACATTCATCACCAAAAGGAACATTTCAAGACCTATCCTGAAATACAACGCTGTCAGTGATAGGAAAATATCCATACGCCTAATAAGGAAGACCAGTTAATCTGAGTATCACTGAATTTTGTGAAATAAAGTAATGCAAAAGATGAAGAAATTTAAGATTTTACCAACTTCTGCAGGGTGAAATTGATCAAACATTCAATAAAAATGCATTTATAATTACTAGTGATTGGAATGCAAAAGTTAGAAACAAAGAAGGATCAGTAGTTGGAAAATACAGCCTTGGTGATAGAAACTAGGCAGGAGGTTGCATGATAGAATTTTGCAAGACCACCGACTTATTCACTGGAAATACATTTTTTCAATGACATAAAAGGCAACAATACATGTGGAACTCGCCGGATGGAATACACAGAAATCAAATTGACTACATTTGTGAAAAGAGATGATGGAGAGACTCAATATCACCAGTCAAAACAAGGCCAAGAGCTGACTGCGGAACAGATCATCAGTTGCTCATATCCAAGTTCAAGCTGAAGATGAAGAAAATTAAAACAAGTTCATGAGAGTCAAAATATGACCTGAGTTAATTCCACCTGAATTTACAGACCATCTCAAGAACAGATTTGATGCATTGAACAGTAATGATCAATGACCAGATTGAGTTGTGGGATGGGACATAAAGGACATAATACATGAAGAAATCAAAAGGTCATTAAAATGCAGAAAAGAAAAAAAAAGGACCAAAATGCATGTAAGAAGAGACTCTGAAACCTGCTGTTAAGTGCAGCAAATTGAAGTGGATTCTATGGGCAAACAACTGAATTACACAGGAAGCATCAAAAGAAGATGGAAAGAATAAACAGAGTCACCATACCAAAAAGAACTGGTTGATGTTCAACCATTTCAGGAGGCAGGATATGATCAAGACCCCATGGTATTGAAGGAAGAAGTCCAAGCTGCACTGAAGGCATTGGTGAAAAACAAGGCTCCAGAAACTGATGGAATATCAATTGAGATATTTCAACAAACAAATGCAGCACTAGAGATGCTCACTTGTCTATGCCAAGAAATTTGGAAGACAGCTACCTGGCCAATCAACTGCTGGAAGAGATCCTATTCCAAAGAAAGACGATCCAACAGAATGTGGAAATTATTGAACAATATCACTGCTATCACATGCAGGTAAAACTATGATGAAGATAATTAAAAAATGGTTGCCGCAGTACATCAACAGGGAACTGTCAGAAATTTAAGCCAAAATTCAAGCCTGAAATTCAGAAGAGCACCTAGAACGAGGGATATCACTGCTGATGTGAGATGGATCTTGGCTGAAAGAAGGGAATACCAGAAAGATGTTTAGCTGTGATTTGTTGACTATGCAAAGGCATTTGACTGTGTGGATCATAACAAATTGTGGATGACATTTTGAAGAACGGGAATTCCAAAACACTTAATTGTGCTCATGCAGAACCTGTACAAAGACCAAGAGGCAGATGTTGGAAAAGAACGAGGGGATACTGCGTGGTTTAAAATCAGGAAAGATTTGCATCAGGGATATATCATTTCACGATACTTATTCAATCTGTATGCTGAGAAAATAATCAAAGAGGCTGGACTATATGAAGAAAAACACTGCATCAGGATTGGAGGAAGACTCAGTAACAACCTGTGATATGCAGATGACACAACCCTGTTTGTCGAAAGTGAAGAGGACCTGAAGCACTTACCAATAAAGATCAAAGACTACAGCCTTCTATATGTATTACACCTCAACATAAAGAAACCATAAATCCTCACAACTGGACCAATAAGGAACATCATGATAAACGAAGAAGATACTGAAGTTGTTATGGATTTCATTTTACTTGGATCCACAGTCAACGCCTATAGAAGCAGCAAGAAACCAAACGACATACTGCACTGGGCAAATCTGCTAAAAAAGAACTCTTTAAAGTGTTAAAAAGTAAGGATGTCACCTGAGGAACAAGGTGCACCTGGATCAAGCCATGGTATTTTTCAATCACCTCATATGCATGCATAAGCTGGACAATGAGTAAGGAAGACCGAAGAAGAATTGATGCCTTTGAATTACGGTGTTGGCAAAGAACACTGAAAATACCATGGACTGCTAGAAGGATGAAGAAACCTGTCTTGGAAGGAGTACAGCTGGAATGCTCCTTTGAAGCAAGGATGCCAAGACTTTGTCTCATGCACTTTGGACATGTTATCAGGAGGGGCCAGTCAATGGAGAAGGACAACACACTTGGTAAAGTAGAGGGTCAGCAAATAAGAGGAAGACCCTCAGCAAATAAGAGGAAGACCCTCAATGAGATGGAATGACACAGTGGCTGCAAGGATGGCCTCAAACATAACGATTGTGAGGATGGCTCAGGACCAGGCAGTGTTTCGTTGTTGTACATAGGGTCACTACGAGTCGGAACCAACTTGACAGCACCTAACAACAACAATACCATAGTGATTATTCACCACCCCCTACAGTGGAACCATGTTATATGTAAAAAAAAATATGGTACAGCATGATCCCTAAACACAGAGGTACTACTATAATTTATATAAATCAAATATAGATAGCTAAAATTCCCAAGTAAGTTCTCATTGAAATATTAAGCATTCTCTGTAAGGATTTGGTAAAGAAAAACAGCACTGGAGTAATTCTTACTCCAATTTCTTCTAAATAAAAGCACAGTAAATTATCTCTCTCCAGAGTTAAAAGAAAAGTCTTAATCTTATCAATAAAACTGAGTACATGACTATAATCAGAAATGCCTATGTTCTTTCAAGGTTGAAATCTTCGGCACTAATAGTAACTACAGACTTGTTCTGGCTTTCAAAGTGAAGGCAGCTTTAAATATAATTCTCAGTTTGTGACCAAAAGAAAGGAAAACAGTTGAGTTGCTCATTAAGTACCCACAGAGAATCTGTGTTTAATTACTCAGAATTAGGAAATTCTGATTTCCATGTTGCTCAGTTTCACTACAGTAACTGCCTGAACAACTGCTCTTTGCTTATCCAATGACTTGAAACTGAAGCACCTGAGGAGGAGGAGGCAGAAAAAAGAAGGAACGAAAAATAACATTGCAATTACTCATTTCACAAGAAAAGATTTTAAAAGCGTATTTTGATACTTTTAAATAAATCACTAAATTTTTTTTCACAGAGGTCTTTCCTATCCTTTATTCATTCATATTTAGAAGTAGACTGCTGTCAGGGCAGAAAGGATGTAATGTATCTTGCATAGTCTTAGATAACCCAATAGAGACGTAAAGAATTCTTCCTCCAGCCCTGACAGTTATAAATTGGTGCGAAGCTTTAGAATCCCAAATTGAAAAGGCTGTACCCTTGCCCATCGACTTAAAATAAGACAAGGAACAAGCTTAAAGAATGCATTTGAAATACAGCAACGCTTGCATTTCAAAGCTACATAATACCTTATAACATTAAAGTTTCACTCTAAAACTAGATCCTATGCTTTAGCTCCAATTTCTCATCTTCATGTCTCCCCTCATTAGATTCAATATACTGCAGTAATGCCATGACAAAATATATCTTTAAATAAAATGGTTTATCAGAAGTTTTTGACCATGGGTAAAATAACAGAATAAGGCAGGGTTTTTGGAACTTTTCTAGAGAGAAGAAATTTTCTAACAGATATTAATTATTGCAAAGTTCAGTGAAACCCGTTTACATTAAAAATGCCTTTTAACCGACAAATACATGTATCAGATCTGGAATTCTCATTGTGATCCTGAGTATTTTAAGTCGTCCTTAATTGGAGTCATGACCATGTTGCCAGAATATACACAATTTAAGATTTTTGCAATCAAATCTCCTTAATGTTTCTGTCACAAATACATCTAAAATTTATTCTGGAGCATGAAATATGGATTTTATATGCAACCAACTTGCTCTTTTAGGAGGAAGTATCTAATATACTTCCTCCTAATATACTGCAGATAAACTTGTTAAAATTTCAGCAATAATATAATGAAAAAGAGATATGGGAATAACAGTTTTAGTTGTACTGGCTCAAATTTAACAAGTGTATAATCAAAACATTGAGGTTATATCTGAAAAAGCCTATCAACACACTCAAATGTTTACTGGGATATTAAAAGAAAATCTTGAACATTAGGTAAATGAGAGAATAAATATACTAATAACAGAGCCTGAACATTTTTATGTACTACAATTAAATTTCATGAAGATAAATCATTCAGGCAATGTCTATCATTGGTAAAACCATGTAGTTAATGATGTAGCTTACTCTCTAGGAGGGCAATAACCTAAGGAAGTTGACTGACTTGTTAATAATTTAGTGTAACAATCTATTAATATGCTCTAAAACGCAAACAGCACTGTCTTTAACTGCTTTAGAAACACTGTTACTGACATGTAGTAACTAGAAAATTTCTTCTTCCTCTGAAATTTCAGTATGTTTTTTCTGAACCACTCATTTAGTATTTGTCATTTGCTGATATTTTGCTAGTTATGTCCTGTGGAAGGTCCCTAGGTGGCGCAAATGGTTTGTACTTGACTGCTAACCTAAAAGTTGGTGGTTCAAACGCACCCACTGATACTGAGGAAGAAAAGGACTGGTGATCTGCTTCTTTTAAGATTACAGTCAAGAAAATACTATGTAGCAGTTCTACTATGTAACACATGTGGTCACCATGAGTCAAATCCACTCAATGGCAACTAACAATGTGTTCTATGGAAGAACATTCATCCCACATTGAGCCTCCTTTGGGACAAAGCTTTTTTTTATTATTTTCACAGCACATTCTTTCATTGCTTTCCACACTCTTTGCCATCAAGTCAATTCCAACAAATAGCAACCGAATAGGACAGAAGAGAATTGCCCAATAGGGTTGCCAAGGCTGTAATCTTTATAGAAGCAGATTGCTACATCTTTCTCCTGTGGAGCAGATGGTGAGTTTCGAACCACCAAACCATTTGGTTAGCAGTCAAGCACTTAATCACTGTGCCACCACCAGGGCTCCTTGCTTTCCACACCAAAACCAAACCAAACCTGTCGCCATCAAGTCAATTCATAAAGGACAATGCAGAACTGCCTCCTAAGGTTTCCAAAGAGGGGTTGGTGGATTCGAATTGCCAACCCTTTGGTTAGCAGCCAAGCTCTTAACCACTGTGCCACCAGGGCTCCTGCTTTCTACACAGTAGGGCTTGGCTAAATGAATACTGACTGCTGACTGGCTTAAATGATCTTATTAATGGAGGCATTAACCAATGACTTCTTTGATACATGACTTCCCTTTGGTACAGCAAGAAGAAACTATTAATTTACTGAATGGAAATATTCTCAGTAAACATATGTACTGCATTTAATGGCTGATCTTCCTTTATACTGCTCTAAAGTACGTAGGTAGTGAGACTGAACAACATACCAAACACTAAATATGAGTTCTCCGTATTTCTTTCCTAATTGAAGGACTGAGACAACAAATGCATGCAAACAGCTAAGAACCCAATGTGCAGGTACGAAAGTGATGGATGTATTTCTGTTTGTCTGAAGAACTCATTTATACTTCATAATAGTGGTTGGATGACAAGATTTAACCTTATGTCATTTTGAATTTCATGTTCCCACTGGCACCCATTTCATCAGACCTAAAATCATTTTAGCTGCCCCTACCTGAGGAAGGGCAATAAGCCACAACTTCTTACGCCAGAAATCAATATTTTATGTGTTCTGGAAATCTGGAAATCCTGTCTGCAAATGGAACGAAACAATAGTTCCTCAAATGTGCAAACTGATCCGTATCAAGTGAAGCAACACACTGAGACCACACTGGTTCAGGCCTTCATTAACTACTCAGCTAAGGAACATCTTTATGCTCCTCTGCCCTTCTAATTCACTGTCCCAAATCTGCCACAATTCCATCTGAAACGCTACCAATTTAAAATCTTCTAAGCACGTAATTCTCATCCTATCACTCCTCTGCCAAAAAACTTTAAAAGCTCTTCCCTGCCTCCCAAATGAACATAACTAAGTGTAGAATTTAATTGGTCCATAATTGGTTCCAACCTACATTTCTAGTCTTACCTCCCCTGACTACTTCTCTGTATGCTCTTCTTTCCACCCAAAGTAGACTTCTATCACTCTGTGATTTTCCCACCTCCATGTTCTTCCTTCCTCTCATGTCTCCAAAAACACACCTACCAATCTTTTAATGTCTACAGCCAGTGACGCTCTTGTATAAAGTTTTCTTTATTCCTTCTTCCACACCACAATTCAATTAGAAAAATCTTTTTTCTTCTTTCAGACTCCACGTTATATTTTCTGGATGCTTCTTAGATGCCTCATCTCTCTCTCTCTCTTTTTTTAATTGTACTTTAGATGAAGGTTTACAGAACAAATAGTTTCTCATTGAAGTCAGTACACATATTGTTTTATGACACTGGTTAACAACCTCACGACATGTCAACACTCTCCCTTCTTGACCTTGGAGGACCTTTTTTTTTTTTGGTGAAAATATACATAGCCGAAGTTACACCATTTCAAAAGTTTCTACATGTACAATTCAGTGACATAGATTACATTCTTCCAGTGGTGCTGCTATTCTCACTAGATGCCTCATCTCTTAATCACATACACATCTCATTTGCACTATTTAATGGACTGTGCTTTATCCATCCTTCTACTCCTCACAGTGTCTTGCACATCCTGAGTGTGTGTGTGTGTGTGTGTGTGTGTGTACTGTATTAGGTTGAAGGGATAAAAATATATCAGGGGAAGTTTAAATTTGTGGTAAAAGTATTATTCTGAGTTATCATAGAATGCATTATAAATTTTAGTCTACCTAGATAGGTATTTTTCTACATTCTTCAAGGTAGCATGTATTCCTAAGCTTGAAGTTTGTCATGTTTTTTTCAGGATTCAGATATTGCCTAAGAACTTAAAGTTAAAAAGTTTGGGACACTTGAGATACAGAAAAAATGAATATCTTCACGACAATATGAACACAATTAAGAAAACTTTTTTTTTTTTTAAATGAAACGCTTTACCTCACTGCACACATGCACACCCAGGAACACTACCCTAAATATCCCAATCATTTGGCCTCCAACAATGTCAGATTAGAAAAGAAACGAGAGTACACAGAGTACTTATTTTCTGAAGGACAGCCCTGAGTTACACAGATAAGCTTATGGTCATCCACATAAACATGTGTCTCTCCACCAAAATTCTGAAAAGCCACAAACTTAAAAAGGGGAAACATAAGATATATTTATCTAGCCATATCTTCAAAAGATTATTGTATACAGACAGGGTCATCTTTAGAACAATGTCATTCTAAGTAACATGACAAGTCTTACTAATACCACCTGCAGTATTTCATATGCACATTTAATTTTTACTTAAACTTCTAGCGCTTAAGTCTTACCTTTAAAATGAGAATGTAATATTAAATTTGAAGCATTACCTCTAGTGAAATCAATTCAACCTAAACCATAGTTGTTACTTTTTGACAAGAATGTGTGTTTGCTTAAGTTTGGAGAGACTAATGGGTTATGGGAAGCTGAGAGATAACTGTCCAAATATCTAAGTCTCCACACACTTTGTTCCTATGATAAAATAAAATACAGCACACTAAGTATGAAGGCTGTGAGCGCACTGCAACTTTCATCATTTTCACTGAAATTATGTCTTTTTTTTTAATCAAAATCATCTCCCCTTTCATTTAATCCCCTCTCCTTTCCTTACTGTAAGTATGAGGTTTACCAGTAGACAACCACTACTCTTCTAAAGAGAAAAAAAAAAAAAAAATCCTACTTTACACAAGAAAATTATGTTCTGCAATAGGCTCTAGGCTGGTGCTCTCAAAATACAGAAAAAGCTGTCTACATGTCTATACTTCTTGTGCACCATGAACATTCTCTTCCCCTAGCCCCCTCTTCTCCTTCCTACCTTCTCCTCCTCACCCTCAGCACACATACATTCTTTCATTTCTGTCATCGGCTTAATTATTATAATAATAGCAACATTATTGAGTGCTTACAATATATATATTAGGAACTACGCTAAATAAAAGGAAAGGGGGAAGTAAAGGCGATTTTGGTTCAGAAAAAAAAAAGCTACTATTTTTAATGAAAATGGCAACTGTTACAACTTATTCTTACACTCCATGTCTAGCACATTATCTCTGGTTTTATTCCTTAACAGAGAGGTATGGGAATTAGACACTTGGAGAGTAACTCCAATACCCTAGGTACTATTATTATTCCAGTTCATAAAGTAAGGAAATTAAGGGCAGCAGGAGTGGAAATGAGGTAAACTGCTCACATCTACAATGCCAATAAATTCACGAGCAAGAAGAGAACACCAGGTCTGATTCCAGGGCCGAACTGATGCATGTTGATAGGTTTTTTAGGTCTGTTAAAATGCAGGTATCACATAGCCTTATCACTTCTACTTCTGCCTGAAGGAGCTGTCACTTCTCCTTCTACGAATACATTTTGTGAAGCCTGAAAGGGGAAGGAACACCAGGATTCTGGTTATGAACACCAGGCGAGACCTATGTGTAGAAAGTACTTAAAAATGTCTAATCAAATCTATTTGGACTGAGGAACCACACCAAAAAAGGGGAAAACCTAAGGTGTGATAAAAATTCCAACCCAGAATTATAAGAAAATGAGAACTACAGGACCCTAGAGGGACTCAGCCTTATGCCCACTGTTAGGTAAAGCCAGCCTGAGGTCTCCCACACAGAAAGAAGAAAAGGAATTTGGTTTTTTATCCTTTATGTGAATTGTAACACACCCTGTGGTCAAACGCAGTGGAAGCATTTTTCCATTCATAAAATTAATAAAAGAGACATGTTCTGTTTCATAGTTTTATAGCATTTGTTAACTATATATAAGTGCTTCATTGTAATTAACTTTAGAAGTCAAACAACTAGGTTAAATTATAAGTCTTAGAAGTCCAATTTTGGTGGAAATACCAATGTTAGCTGTAAAATGAGATTGACCTTGAGAATATAAGCACTGTAATAATAATACACACACCACATATGAGACTGGGTCTTAAAAATCTTAATGAAGGTTATTTAGATAGACCTAAACAAGACTGGAAGGAGCCCTGGCAGTGCAATGGTTAAGCACTCGGCTGCTAACTGAAAAGTCAGTGGTTCAAACCTACCAGCTGCTCCGAGGAAGAAAGATGCAGCAGTCTGCTTCTGTAAAGATTACAGCTTTGGAAACCCTATGGGGCAGTACTACTGTGTCCTACAGGGTCGCTATTGAGCTGGAATCTACTCAAGGGCAATGGGTTTGGCTTTGGTATAAAGAAGATTGAAGGAGCCCTGGTGGTGCAGTGGTTAAGCACTCAGCTGCTAACCAAAGGAATAGTTGGCAGTTCGAACCCACCAGCCACTCCAGGGGAGAAAGAGGTGGTAGTATGCTTACGTAAACGTTGCTGTTAGGTGCCAAAGAGTTGGTTCTGACTCACAGTGACCCTACATACAACAGAACAAAACAATGCTCGGTTCTGTACCATCCTCACAATCGTTGTTATGCTCGAGCCCATTGTTGCAGCCACTGTGTCAAACCATCTCATCGAAGGTCTTCCTCTTTGTCCCTGATCCTGACTTTACCAAGCATGACATCCTTCTCCAGGGACTGGCCCTTCCTGATAACATGTCCAAAGTACATGAGACAGTCTTACCATCCTTGCTTCTAAGGAGCATTCTGGCTGTAATTTTCCAAGATGGATTTGTTAGTTCACCTAGCAGTCCAGGGTATATTCAATATTCTTCGCCAAAACCATAATTTGAAGACGTTAACACTTCTTCGGTCTTCCTTATACACTGCCCAGCTTTCGCATGCATATGAGGTGATTAAAAATATCGTGGCTTGGGTCAGGCTTACCTTAGTCCCCAAAGTGACGTGATTGCTTTTTAACTCTTTACAGAGGTCTTTTGCAGCAGATTTGTCCAATGAAATACTTTGTTTGCTTTGCTGACTGCTGCTTCCATGGGTGTTGACTGTGGATCTAAGTAAAATGAAATCCTCAACAATTTCAAACTTTTCAAGATGTTGCTTACTAATCCAGTTGTGACTTTTCTTTTTGTTGAGGTGGAATCCATACTGAAGGCTACGGTCTTTGATCTTCATCAGTAAGTGCTTCAAGCCCTCTTCACTATCAGCAAGCAATGCTGTACCATCTGCATGTCGCAGGTTGTTAATGAGTCTTCCTCCAATCCTGATGTCATGTTCTTCATACAGAGCAGCTTCTCGATTATTTGTTCAGCATACAGACTGAGTAAGTATGGTGAAACGATACAAACCTGACGCACACCTTTCCTGACTTTAAACCACACACAGTATCCTCTTGTTCTGTTTGAACAACTGCCTCTTGGTCTAAGTACAGGTTCCTCATGAGCACGATTAAATGTTCTGGAATTCCCATTCGTCACAATGTTATCCATAATTTGTTATGATACACACAGTCAAATGCCTCTACATAGTCAATAAAACACAGGTAAATATTTTTTGCCTATTCTCTGCTTCAGCTGAGATCCATCTCACATCAGCAATGACATCCCTCATTCCATGTCCTCTTCTGAACTCAGCTTGAACTTCTGGCAGCTCCCTTTCAGTGTACTGCCATAACTGCTTTTGAATGATCTTCAGCGAAATTTTACTTGTCTGTGAAATCAGCAATGATTTTCCACATTCTGCTGGATCACCTTTTTGGAACGGGCACAAATATGGATCTCTTCCAGTTGGTAGGCCAGGAAGCTGTCTTCTGAATTTGTTGACATAGACAAGTGAGCATGTCCTGTGCTGCATCTGTTTGTTGAAACATCTCAATTTGTATTCCATCAATTCCTGGGGCCTTGTTTTTTTTTTCGTTTTTGTTTTTTTTTGTCATTCCCTTCAGTGCAGCTTGGATTTCTTCCTTCAGTACCATCAGTTCTTGATCATATGTCACCTCCTGAAGTGGGTGAACACTGATCAGTTCTTTTTGGTACAGTAACTCTTGTGTATTCTTTCCATCTTCTTTCCTGCATAATTCAGTATTTTCCCCCATAGAATCCTTCAGTGCTTCAACTCGAGGCTTGAATTTTTTCTTCAGTTCTTTTAGCTTGAGTAAGATTACAGGCGTGGAAACCCTACGGGGAAGTTCTACTCTGTCCTATGGGGTCACTATGAGTCGGAATTTATTCAAGGGCAACGAGTTTGGTTTCGGTTTTTAAACAAGATTAAAAGCAAGCTTTCAGGAGGAGATAAACTTTGCAATTCATTCAATATTCTCTTTGATACTAGTTAGCATTAATGATTGGAATAAAAAAGTTCCAGAAAAAATATTAAAAGGAATCTTCATAACTGAAGTCAGTATTAATAAGTCACACTTACAGTTAATATAATAAAAATATCTCACCCATACTCTAAGAAACTGTAACCTCAATTTTTGAAATGGTAACCACCCCCCCCGAAAAATTAGCAGTGTTCTAGGACCGAGAAATTAGGTCTATAGTAATACTGAAATTGCACAACATATTATCTAAAAGAACCCCAAAATAAAAGGTCTTCAATGAATTGGCTGTGATAATTATTATAATTTTAAGTATTTCTGAAGTCTAGTCAGGAAGTAAATTATAACATGCTACTAAAATATAGCCAGTCGATTAATGTCAGAGCTCATTCCTACTCTCTTCTCAACACAAATGTGATCACGTATGAATGAAAAGTAACAGAGGCTAAAGGAAAAGGGAAAAGAAATCACTAAAAATTAAATAACAGTAGATCCCTCTATTCAGGATTCTAGATCATAGAAAAATTCTTTTGAGAATAATAACTCTCCATTTTCAGAGAAGATTATAAAATGCTTTTGTAAGTGCTTTCTCTTGGGTGGTAAAAACACAGAAGTGCTTGACTACTACCCAAAAGGCTGGCGATTCAAATGCACTCAGAGGTGTTTCAAATGACAGGCCTGGTGATCTGCTTTCAAAAGCCCACAGACTTGAAAACCTTACGGAGTACAATTTTATTCTACACACGAGTTCACCGTGAGTCGGAATCAACTCGAAGGCAACAGGTTTGGTTGTTAGTTTCCCTTCTATTTACATCCTACTCAGATTGGCAAAGAGTCATGGCAACCCACCACCTCCTTTGTTTTTTTTAATGATACACTGGAGTCTTGACTCTTCCTATCCTGGCTACTCTAGATTATCACTGAGGGTAAATACTGTTGCCCAAAGTTTTCATTATAACTTTACCTTCACACACACCACATAGAACCGAACAAACACAGGAGTTGAGTATATGTCATACATCACACTTCTTGCTTGTTTCTTGAACACAGTATAGGGTGAGCTCACCAACTGCAGGCCACTATTTTGAAGGAATAGATTACTCCCCTAAAATACAATTTAAGATAAACAGAGAGGAACAGACTTCTAATATTACAATCTTCAAAACAGACAAAGATTCCTTTGGCAGAAGGAATATGAGAATGATCTGATCTCACAGCAAAAATACCATGAAAGCAAATACAGAAAAATACATTACCACTCCGCCAAGGGCCTACTAATAGTTCTGGACTGAATTATTTCTGTTGCTGGCTCTTTGATTTCTAGAATGCATAAATTCTCTCTCAGATATATAAATGATGGTGGTGATATCCTCCAAGACAGAACTCAAGATGTGTGGGAGTTTTTTTTCAGTTTTATGGGAAAATAATTTGCTTTGTAAGAGTGAACTGGGTTTGGCAGTTTTAAGTACATGAGTTCATTTAATCTGGCTGCATAGGGTGTACTGTCCTAGAAAACAACTAATTCCAACAACTGATTTATTATCTGCTATGATTAGGAAACTTTTTTTTCCAAATAGTTAAAAAAAAATACAGTGCTGATTCTCCCACCAACAAGTTATTAATGGGTAGCAATTTTTCGCAGATGAAATAAGGAAAGGTGAAATAAATCTCTTGAAAATTGTCTCGTGGCACATTAAAATTAAATCATTACTTAGAATCTTCTTCCTGACTTCTTTTAAGTTCAAGTTTTAATGAGCTTCTGATTATTTATAACTTGGAGATAATTAAAGACCTGCAGGGAAGTGCTACACTAAGCAAAAAACACTGCCCAGACTTTTATGCTACCTAATATCAGAAGAGTTTATAAGCAGATTCTTTCACTTCTGCTTTACATATTTCTTACCTTGGTTCCTTCTAAAGGCAAATCATGGCATCTATGTTTCCGTAGAATCACTGGGTCAGGGCCCATTCTACTATGTCTGCCATTTACATTTGAACTCGCTGTGATTCCAGGCTTGGGGGAGCCATCCCCTAGTAGTCGACATCCCACCAACTGATTAGTCCCAAACACATCTCGAGGGCACCAGGCTTCGAGAGGCATGGGCTGGTCTCTGGAAGGCACACTTTCCACATGATGGAAGTGTCGACTCAGTCTATTGTCAGGAGGGATTGGCGGAGGTCTCTCCGGCGGAGGGGGAGGAGGATCTCTTAAGGGAGGAGGTGGTGCTGGGAGTGGTTTATCTTGTTTCCTCACCATGCAAGGAGATGACTACAGAGACACAAGAGAAAAATAAAAAATTAAAGTTGTGCCACGCACTTCAATGACTTCTGAACTGGCATTTTATTGCTTTTGTTTTCTAAGCCATACTGGAGACTTACTAGGTTTCTATGCCATATTTTAATAGGTATTTTTTTTATAGCTATTTAATGATTTTTTTTAAAAAAGGAATGAAAAATTTAAAAATGTGCATATATATTTCATTAGGATTTTCTTGTAGAAATAAGTACGTAAAATCAAATGTTATGTTTATAAAAATGATACAGAAAAAAGTAACAGAATATCAAAATTATATAATGGGTCTGAATGAATGACACTAAATAATGTCATGATAATAGTTAACTTTTTGCACATGTCTATGACTTAGGAAATACAGAGAAACTCATCATCCAGAAACTTGTAAAGTTGTTGTCATCACAATTTTTAAGAGAGCAAATTGATTTTTAGTATTTCTGGAAGAATGAAAATTGTGTTTTTTTGTTTTTCTGGGTTTTTTTCCACTGTAATAGAGAAACTCACATGAAGCAAATATGTTTGTTTTTTGTTTTATCGGTTATTACTAGTATAGTTAAAAAAAATCACAAATAATAAGACAACATTGTTTAGAGAGCATGCTTGAATTTTATGGCTCCTAAAATTTAAAAAAAAAAAAATCAGTCTGATTCTTACATGGAAATATGAATGTATAGGCCCCTGAATTGAATCTATGTACCTTTCATAGCTTTTGATTTTTATTTATACAGTTCATCTGATAAATGACTTGTGTTTTTAATGTTAGGAAATATGAGAGAAAAAAGGAATCTGATGTGTGTGTATATATACTCAATACCAAGTTAACTACAATGCATGAAAATCAAATACTGCTAAGAATATTGTGCTTACTACTAATTGTAGACTGTAAAGCATGTTACCAAATGGAAGATTAATTTAAAAAATCTTGTATTTAATAAAGCAAAATACAAACTTATTATTAAATTTGGGAAAAACTCTGTATAGAACTAAACTAGTAAACCATGGGTTTAAATTTATAGAGTTAAAATTATGTATTTAATGTTAAACAGTAATGTAATTACTTTACAAATATTGTTAATTCTTTGTAATTAATTCCTCCAGGTATAAAAAGCACATATAATTCTCTTTGCTAAGTCACCTTGAAACATGGATGGTAATTTATCGCACCTTAAGAATTTATGCAAATATACTCCCACCACATCTTGTCATGACACTATGAAAATGAGTGTAAAATATCATTTGATAACAGCTTGCAATTTAGTATAATGCATATAATGACCTTTTAAATCTATTTTACAGAATAACTACACTTACTCTGTTATTTATTTTAGCAAATCAGGGGACTATTACAGACATGTGAGCTCTCTGAATAATTATGTAACTTTATGGTAATAAAGTAAGATATTTGACAGTGGGCTCACTATCTATAAAACTAGACACCCATTACAGTTGTTTATAAATAATGAAGAGCACAAGAAATATGAGTAATGGAACTTAAAAGAACCTGAGCAAGCAATAATAATTGTCACACAGAATTATTTTCTGTGTTTCTAATAAAATTGATTTACCTTTGGTGAACCAGTTGGGCTGCTGCAGGGAGACCGAACTATCCCTTTCTGAATGAGATCCAGGCGAGGAGGCACTGGTGGCAGGATTAGATGTGGGATCTGAAGAGGATCTGGGTGGGGCTTTCTTCTCTGTGCAAGGGGAGAAGATCCTGGGGATGTGACTGGTGAGTTTTGCCTGTCAGTGCACTGGAACAGAGAAAAAGCAGGACACTGCTGTTTATTTCATGTGTTCAGCGTACTCCTTTCAGCTCTTAAGGAAGACATCTAGACTCACAGAGGTGTCTGCCATTGAACATCTGTTAAAATAAGCTCCCTTGGTTTACTCTGATTGATAGATGGAAAGAACTTGCATTGTCCCTCAAGGGCGGTATTACATAAAGAATAAACTGATCAGGTTCTCCTACATACTGCAGAAAGGGCCTAGGATAAAACAATAGCAAAAAGTGTAGTTTAAAAGATAATCAAACCCATTCTCCAAGAAACCTGTCTGTATTTTTTAAGAAAACCAGAAAGCTATCCTCAAGGCTTTTTGGTTTGGTCTTTATGCACTCACTGTTCTTTAATCTGACTAAGATAAAAAGATTTGTGTATATATCCACACTTAGGTACACTGTATAAAGTTTTTTTTTTTTTTTTTTAAATTAACCAAAGTCCATACTTGGTTTAGATTTCCTTAGTTTTTACCTAATGTCCTTTTTTTCTGTTCAAGTATTCCATCCATCCTGGATACCACATTACACTTAGTTGTCATGTTTCTTTTCTTGTTTTCGATGACCCTGACAGTTTTGAGGAGTACGGGTCAAATGTTTTGTAGGATGTTCCTCTGTTGGAATTAGTCTGATGTTTTCCTCATGGTTATCAACAATTAACCAGTTGCCATTAGGCCGATTCCCACTCACAGTGACTCCATGTATGTCAGAGTAGAACTGTGCACCATAGGGTTTTCAATAGCTGCTTTTGGAAGTAGATCATCAGACCTTTCTTGGGAGATGCCTCTGGGTGACTCTGAACCTCCAACCTTTCAGTTAGCAGCCGAGAGCGTTAACCATTTTATACTACCCAAGGACCCAGACTGGGGTTATGTGTTTTGGGGAGGAAAACCACAGAAGTAACATGCCATTTTGACCATATTATATTAAAGGTACATAATATCAACATGACTTCTCACTGTTGATGTCAACTTTGATCATCTGGCTGAGGCAGTAGGTGTCAGGTTTTTTTTACTGAAAAGTTTTTTTTCCTTTTCCCTGACCACACTGTACTCTCAGTAAGGAAGTCACTATGTGCAGCCCACAGTGAAGTGGTGGGAAGCTATGCTTATAAACGCTTTTAAAAAAGTTTTGAGAACCTTCTAGACCATACCTCTGATAAAACATCAGACCTGAATACTATCATGATATTACTAAACTATCAAGTCTTTGTCTCTCTCAACTGGTGCCAAATAAAAGAGGTCAATAAAATTAAGTATAATTTTAACATGACAATTTTAAGAACCTTTCCTTTTTAGTAATTTCTTGATTCTTCTTCATATCTCCTAGCTTCTGATAAGGTAATTGTTTTTCAACTGTTGCTAAATTGAAGGAGAAAAAGTAGAAACTCTATAGTCTCACCTGATTTTAACATAGTCAGTGATTCTTAACAAAATAGCAATCCTATCCAGAAAGTCATGGGGCCTCACATGATCATAATTGTGAACCTCAGGGCATAAAATCTATCCAAAAATTATCAGAGAGGGAACAGAAAGAATTTCTGATGTAAGGCTGATGTAAGAATATAGGAGAAAATGAGGAGATGTCAGAGGATATCCAATTCCCCACAACTCTCATTAGGATAAATTACATCCTCTGAGAACTTGCAAAACTGTTACCTAACACAAATGCTTTGTTGACCTATCTAAGACTCTTTACAAAGAAGAATCAAGAAACATAGCTATCCATGGTTCCTAGCCCAATCAATTTTTTCTATGCATACTGAGAATGTATGCGACCCTATGTGCAAGAGAACAAAACTCTGCCTGGTTCTGCACCCTCCTCACAATTGTTGCTATGTTTGAGCCCACTGTTGCAGCCACTGTGTCAATTCATCTTGTTGAGGGTATTCTTTTTGGCTGACACTCTACTAAGCATGATGTCCTTCTCCAGGGATTGGTCCCCCGATAACAAGTCCAAAGTACGTAAGACAAAGTCTTGCCTTCCTCGCTTCTAAGGAGCATTCTAGCTGTACTTTTTCCAAGACCAGATTTGCTCGTTCTTCTGGCAGCCCATAGCATATTCAATATTCTTTGCCAACACCATAATTCAAAGGCATCAATTTTTCTTCACTCTTCCTTATTCATTGTCCAGCTTTCATATGCACGAGACGACTGAAAATACCACAGCTTGAGTCAGGTGACCTTAGTCCTCAAAGTGACATCTTTGCTTTTTAACACTTCAAGAGGTCTTTTGCAGCAGATTTGCCCAATGCAATATGTTGTTTGATTTCCTGATGGCTGCTTCGATGGGTGTTGACTGTGGATTCAAGTAAAATGAAATCCTTGACAACTTCAGTATTTTCTCTGTTTATCATGATGTTGCTTATTGGACCTGTTGTGGGGATTTTTGTTTTCTTCATGTTGAATTCTAGAGTAACAGAATTTTCCCCTGTACAGGCAGTCAAGAGGTACCATAAATATCTCTAAAGTTGGGGCAAAGGGATGTGACAATTCATGTTTAGGCTACCAATTTATATCTTCCCCAGAGGTGACTGGATAATCAGACATATCTCTAAAACGCAACCTTGCTTTCAGCCTTCTCCTTCCACAATTTTAATCCACACCCCAAGATCACCCAGGCCATTACTTTACTTCTGATGCTGTGATAAAAAGTTGTTGGGGGAAAATATAAAAACAAAAGTAAAAACCAAAACAAAACATGGACCCAATCATCTGGGTCAGGCTGAAATTCTAACAATGTGAAGTGTGCTAACTTAATCATCTCTTACTGATTTGTCTAGTATTGCTCACGATTACTACTTTTAAAACCATCTCCATTCTGTATAGTAATGCAGACTTAGACCGAATGTGTAAGACATCTTGGGCAGAAGATTAAGAAAGATCAAGTTGTGAGAGAATAAATTTCTGTTTGTTAAAGCCAAAAAAAGATAAAGAAGATTACAATTGTGAATAATAAGAAAGTATTTTTTAAATAGGAATATATTTCTTTGATTGGAATATGTGAATTTTAAGTGTGGTTAACTGTCAAAACAGACTCTAATGCCAACTCTTTATAAATAACAAGGATCTTTAAAAAACATATTAATTAAATGTGTAATCTGACTTCAAATAACTATATTTCCTATCTATACCAATTTTAGCTATACTGCCTTGGGCATGCCACCCCCTACTGATATTGTTACCTGTAGTGTGCAGAATAAAGTTAATCCACTTCATGAAGACATTATGTGGTTTAATATAATTAAATAATATATGATAAAATAAAGGCTGCTATAAAATATTCAAATTTTATTTGGATAACATGCTTAGTAAAAATGATTATTTTGATATAAAAAGTAAAATGCAATCTATTACAACATCTGTAAAGGTCCCATCATGTTCAGTATCAAAGAAATCTTTAAACAAAGTGCCCACACATTATTTTGTCCAAGACGATTCCTCTTTCTATCAAGTCTAAATGAAGCAATAGTAATAAAATCAAATATCCTAAAAAAGAATGAAACTAAAAGTCTTACAATGCATCTTAAAGTCAAACAGAAATGCCTCTTGGATTATTTGCTGTAATTAACATTGGCCATTCATTCCCATTAGTCTAAATATCTAGAATTGACTTTAGCACAAATTTTTCTTTTTCCTTCTTGCTCTAAAGAGTACCTTGAATGCACAAATAATAAATAGTAAAGGCAAAAGTGGTTTGGGAGTTGGAGAAGTTTCACGAGTTCAGGGACTTGCATGTTGTAGAACTGTTTACCATAATAAGTGAGGTTTACTGGTTCTGGAGGAGCCCCCAGGTGTTGCAAATGGTTAAGCACTGGGCTATTAATAGAAAAGCTGGCAGTTCAAACCCACACAGAGGCAACTCCGAAGAAAGGTTAAGATGTTCTTCTTCCGAAAGGTCACAGCCTTGAAAACCCTATGGAGCTCAGTTCTACTCTGACACAAATGGGGTCACCACGAGTAGGACTTGGCTTAATGGCAACTGGAAAACTGGTTTCGGCATTTCTCTCTTTGTGTCTTTTCACTTCTGTTTTCATTTCATTCCATTCACTTGTGTGTCCTCATTATAAACAACATAACTTCACTGTAGATACTTTTAGAATTATGGGAATGTATGAAGATGTTTTTTGAAACACCTACGCACAGCCAGAGGTGACGGTGATAGGGTTTCTTCCAGTCTCTCTTCTAAGTACTATTTTCATCACTGATCACTAATAACATATACAACTTTTAATATAATCTGTATTGCACCAAAAAATGTTTAACTGCTATTAAACATTTTCCCTGAACATAATTTTAAAAGGTACATTTTATGGACATATCAGCATTTATATAACCACTCCTTTGCTGTTCACAATTTTTCTTTATTATAAAGATGTGTCATAAAAAAACTGAACATATATACTTTTTAAGGAGGGAACCACAGAATTTTCTTTGAGGACAGCATAATAGACTCATAACTGGATCAAAGTTTATGAATAATCTTTAGGCCTTTTTGCTGCCCAGTAAGGACACTGCAGTTTATTCTTCTACCAGTCCTATAAGATGGTAAATAGTTCAAAAACCTCATGAACATTGAGTATTTTTAGTTTTCGCTTTTTGTGACTTTGATACTTGACAGGCATTCCAGTGGCCTATGCTGATGTTCAAATCTGCATTTCTTTGACAAATAGAAAAAAACATTGCAGTATTTGTTAGCCATGTGTATTTTTTCCCCCAGCTTACTGACTTTTTATATTCTTTTCTCCATTATCCGCAGTAACTTTTTTTCTCCTTTGTTGATCTGAATGAAATCATTGTACATTTAATATAACCCACTGCCGTCAAGATGATTCACTATGAATACACTAGTATAGCAACTCTTTATCTGTTAGAATTGCTGCAAATACTTTTTCCCCAGTTTAATTTCTTTTTAAAAAAAATTTTATGGCAGAGATTGCACCTCTGCTCAACTGGCTTTGCACTACTAATGAGCATCTAGTAAAGGAAATAAAATTTAGTTAACATAGTAAAAAAAAGACATTAACTAAGGGATTCTTAAAATAATCATCTTAAAATAATTACCTGTTTTTTGCCACTGTCTCAAATGAATTAGTTTCTTTCTCACTTCTTTCATTTTATCTGTCTACTCTAGAAAATTAGGATTTTAAAAAACTTAGAAAAGCTATGGAAAAATTAGCTAGAAACGGATAGGATGTAATTTGCAGATACAGAATTAACTCTACTGAATTTACTGCACAATATCCAAAATTACTGAAGTAGAAGTAACTACAAGACTTGGGAAGGATGGAACCATCTTTTCCAGTTATAGGGCAGCTGATCAGTATCAATTCCATTCCTTTATCTTGATTTAGGGTAATACTCGATTTTTTTCTAGTATTAAACTTGCTTTTAGAACTAGAATAAATGTACTTTCATCGTTTTAGCTCCTTTCAAAATACAAAGGCTGGGCCTGCTTTACTCCCACCTCATCACACCAGCATATTTGTCTAACAATTTCTCTTAAATTCTTTAATACTGGTAGCTGATGAGTACATCTTTTACAAACTGGAATCCTGGAGCTCCAGAAATTTAAGGACCACATTTGATTTCTTTATGCCTACATACTCACCGATTTTTTCCAGCACTGTACTTCATGAAATGAATAAATACTATTCTTTATTTCTCTGACAAAATATAGAGTTCTTTAGTACTTAGAATGGGATGCTAATGACTACTATAATGAATAGAGAAATCCACATTTGCAATTTTAACAGAAAATCCTGACAGAAAAAGCCCAAGAAGTAAAGTAGTCAAAGGCCTTTCTTAGCACACTCAGCAATTACCAATAATAATCAAGGCTCATTTTATTTTAGTCACTCTTCATTTTCTCCACACCTTTTAAAGAGTGATTTTATAAAAGCTTTAAATAAGATCCATTATTATGGAAAGGAAAAACATTTGGTAAGAAACTTCAAGCCCAGCCAGACTATTATAAAAACAGGACAAGAGGAAAACTTCTCCAATTACTAGTAAGATGAGAGTTCTGACAACCCCAGGGATAATCCAAGTCAATTTTATAATACTTCTAACAAGATTTTTATTTAATGGATTTTCATATCTGAACAAGGTAGATACAAGTATCACAGCAGGGGTGATGGGAAGGACTCTTAGAAAGTCAACTTTTTTTCTAAATGCATGAAAATTAATGAAGGACATTGAGAAAACTTTTCTCCCATAAAATATAATATTCTAAGAATATTTTCCTTGTTATAAATATTCTCTTGGTTCTTCACTTATAATTAATCTGTAGAGATGACAAAATCAAAAGTATTTAACATAATAGCCTACACAGAATATATTCAGAAGGTATACACAAACTCACATATCCACATGTAGTGCATAGTATAAATGATTGTTATGTTATCTATTTTGGAGTACCTGTATCAATGCTCCCTTTTAGATAATAAACAAAAGGTTACATGAGGAATGTTCTGAAAGAGAAATACAATTATCACATGCTCATCCACTGTCACACTTTCGGAAGCTTCAATCAGTAAGAATTTAGGGAGAAACTCAGAATTAAAAAAGAAAAGTCCTCTAAACAGAGGGAAAAAATAATCTGTTGTGCTTTTCCCTACAGTAACAGGATACAGGCACCTTACTAAGAATACGGATAGCTGGCCTGTGTGTACAATGAGGTTCACTGTATTAATGGCAGAATTTTCGTCTACTTTCCAGTAGTACCTTTGGGAAATTATCAGATACTACAAATTAGAAGTAATGAAGAAGACGAAACTTATACTCTGAGCAGTACTGGCTGAGGCAATGTGATGTTATAGACAGAAGACTGGATGGAGTAAGAGCTGACGTCCTCTTGAACTTTGACAGGAAAGTGGTCAATGAAATTACCACCAATGTCAACTTTAAAGTAGTACAAACAGCATCACACATGGGAATAACCCTGAGGGCAGAACTCTATTAAAATGTTCAACATTGCTAACTACACAGTGAGCTGTAGCTTCTTGCTGAAGTACCTTTTCTAGAGGGACCTGATCTCACAGCCTCTGACCAGCCACCATAACTGAAATTTCTTTGAAGTTTCATATTTTACTTTAAATATTTTTATGCATTTTGCTTCCTGATCTAAATATATGTGTGATTTTGGTTTAAATTCATGTTTCCCCTCTCCTCATGCCACCCACCCTTAAATCCTGTAGCAAAATGTAAGCTTCAAGCAGTGTGCTCTGTTGATTGAGTGGCTTCTTACGCCCTTTGGTTCACTCAGCTGCAGAGCCAATTCTGAGAAGGCAGGGAAGGGTGACATATAATTCAGAAACACTTCCATAAAAATGGCTGAGACACAAGAACACTCTGGGAATTAAAGGAATAAACTTCAGTCACTGAAAAATGTCCTCATATGAAAACTCTTATTCCTCTCAAGATACCAGGTAAAGCTGTTTGAACAATAAGTAATCACGATTTGGTTACCATAGTTCTTCACCCTACCTCAGAGAATAAATCATTTCAGGTTACTTATATAGAAAATAAGAATACTGTGAGCTTATCTAAAGTACTTAATATTTAAAATAGTATTTTAGCCGACATGTTGGCAACTTGGCATTTTCTCTGAATTTCAAACCTAAAATATGGGTTAATAGTAAATTATGTTAATGCAGTCATGCAATTAATATATTAAAGAAATGCAACCAAATACTTGCCAATCCAATGTAGCTTTGATTTCTAATTCTTCCTATAAGAATGATAAGTCATAATATCTATAAGAAAAACTTTCATAGACATCCCCAAAATACTGATACTTAATTCTTGGGAATAGAGCAAGATTTCAGGAGTCTTGAACACAATTTATGAAAAATATCATTAATAACAACTAATACTTAGCATTTACCATGCCAGCATCATTCTAGTAGCTTTATATGCATTGACTCAATTAATTTCAAATACAAATCTGAGACCAAAACAAAAAAAAAAACCAAACTCATTGCCGTCAAGTTAAATTCTTATCACAGTGACCCTACAGGACAGAGCAGAACTGCCCCATAGGGTTTCCAAGGCTACAATCATTACAGAAGCACACTGCCACATCTTTTTCCCATGGAGCAGTTGGTGGGTTCTAACCGCCAACCTTTCAGTTAGCAGCCACTGTACCACCAATGTTCCTTATCTGACACCAAAGGGGTTAAACAGACTATGCAAAACTAGAACATGAACCTAAGCAGCTGGACTCCAGAGACCTCTGCTCAGAACAGCATAGTTAAAGACAGTGTCAGCACTGATAGCTCAGCCAAACGCCTTTCTCATGGGCTTCCCTGTGTGCCAGGCACTGTGCAAGGCCTGAGAATGAAAAGAAGAGCAAAGCACAGGCTCTGCACTCAAGGAATTCACAGTCTATCAGATGAGCCAGACCTAAAACCAGAGTTCCAGAGTTCAAGTGCTTGTTTATCCTAAAATACCACATATTCAAAACATTTTTCAGGCATTTATGTCTTCAACGTTCCCATCAACATCATACAGCTCTTTGAGGAGGCAGTCTTCTCCTTTTTTCATGGAGAGGTTTAAGGAAAATCAGCAAAAAGAAAGTGATTAAATGGCTAATAACGAACTTCTGTCTTTGATGGCTTAATGCCAACACAGCTTTATCTATGCGCTGCACAAGGGGAGAGGGAGGAAAAGACGACTGGCACATCAGTGGGAGTAATTCTTCCTGGGTGGAACTGTCCCATGGGTGGTGGATGTTTAACATCTCTGATGCTGCCCACTAAATGCCAGCAGTACCCCCCACTTCCTGCCAGTCGCTGTGAAAATCAAAAACGTCCCCACATATTTCTGAATACTCTGAGGAGAAGAACTGCTCCAAGTTGAGAACTATGTTCTACATTTTGAATGTTTATTTTAATTTTTGTATTTCACTGCTGTAAATTTTTTCCTTACTGCTCCAACATGTACTGTAGCCCCATGGCTGGGAACTAAATAAATATAACATTAGAAAGAAACACCCTCCTAAAAACACTGTGAACCATACCCACAGATCTTTCTTCAGGACCAGGAGTACTACAGAATCTTTCTTCACACTTATTCTCATTAGGAAAAGTAATAACATACAGATAATGAATTAAAAATTTAATTAGCAATATATTTTAACTGATGAAGGCAACACTAGGACAAGGTCTTAAAAAGGATTCTCTTGACTTTTGGTCACACATATTTTTGTTCTTTTATGTTGTTCTTCATTCAGACTTTAAAACACTATTTTAAGAAAATACAATGTTTAAGACCAAAGGAGTTAATCTAAAGTCATTCAGTAGGTCAGTCTGTTGGCATATACCTTGTATGTAATTTTATATATTTGGTAATTAATATGTTCTATTAACAGAATTAAGGAGCCCTGTTGGTGCAACAATAAAGTGCTTGGCTGCTAACTTAAAGGCTGTCGGTTCAAATCCACCCAGCGGCTCTGTGCGAGTAAAACCTGGCCATCTGATCCCATAAAAATTACAGACAGCCTAGAAAACCCTATGGGACAATTCTACTGTGTCACATTGGGTCGTTATGAGTTGAAACTGCCTCAACAGCACCCAACAACAACATAATTGCTAATAAGATGGTAAGAGTCCCCTTACACCTTTGGCAAAATGAAGTAAAACTCTGAAGGACAACAGATAACCTTTTTTTTTAGATCTGATCTGACTGAAGTCAGAGAGAAGGATGTGAGCTTACCAATCACAACCCAGTCTTCCTCTGAAGGCTCACATCAGATCCAATTATCCTAGACATTCTGACAGCTTAGGAATCAGGCAATGGTACAGTTTCAAGCAAAACCTAAAACATCTTCTACTTAAAATTATAATACAACTTTTGTCCAGGAAGGCAAAAACACAGTATATGATAGATTTATAGGTTCTATTTGTTTCTGTACAAATTAGCATTTTAAACACACAACATATAAAGTAATTTAAATATATATTCTGTATGTCCAGTATGTTACTGTTTATAAACTCCAGATACTGGCTATCACCACAGTAACAGGAACATACAAGCAGCTCAGTACTCTACCTAGTAATGAAAGAAGCATTACTCATTTAGAGAATGCAATATGCTTAAAACAGGCAAAAATGATTTCATCCTACAGTCATCAACCTGCTCATAAAAGAGAAAGATGAGAAGAGTATTTGAAATTGTCTATTCTGTTGGACAATGACCGACAACAACTTTTGGAGTTGGGAGAATGAAACTTTTAAGAATGAATGAACAAATAAGGCAAGAGAATGATTAAAAAGAGAGAGAGATGAAAAACATTCAAGTAGAAAAGCTACTGTGCCAAAAGGACCGTGTGACATTTGTTTGTAACCATGGCAGTACGGCAGAACTGGAAAAAAACCTATTAACTTGACAATACATAGTATACATACATATTAAGTCTTTAGGTTGGATTGAGGATAAAAAAGATGAATACAGTCAAGTCATTTCTCTTCAGGAACATGTGTGCACGTATGTGCATTTAATTAGCTCATTTAATAAATATTTACTGAACGCATTTAGGTGCCAAGGGACACACAGATAAATAAGGCATTGTTTCTGGCTTAAAAATTAATAGCCTAGTGGAAAAGATGGTCCTCCAAATAAAACATAACAATTTAGTGTAACTCCTGAAATAGAAGTACATTGAAAGTGCTTTGGGAACACTATGCCACAGCAATATTTTTCTCAATTATTTTGAAAGAAGTGACGCTTGTATTTACACTAAAATCTGGGTTTTACTGAAAGTTGAGTAACAGAGATTTATAAAATATAAAATTCAGTTTAATTCCTTAGTGACAGATCAATGCACATAGAGACATTTAATTGAAATATGATTCCTTAAAATAAAAATGATTAATTAAAAGTTCTTTATACTTCTCAAATATCTAAATGCTACAGCAAAGTATATAAATAACACTAGCAGTCAAGCTTTATGAAATGACTCTGTTGGCTGCCAAACAAGCCACTGAGGTGTGACTTCTGGGACAATACTGCCTGAGAGCATCATTCTTCTCTCGGGTAAATGAGAGAGGAGGATCAATGTAAAAATCTATCAGTGACTTTGACAGGCAGCTCAGTGGGGTGCCAAGGAGAACACAGCATGGACGGCTTTGTGAGGTGGTGAAAAGATCAGAGGTAAGCACTAGCGTGACCTCTGAAAATTCTGCTTCTGCTTCTCATTTTATATTACCAATGACTGCTATCAATTGTCAGTGTCATGACTTTAAAAAAAAAAACAAGGCTCATGCTTCAACTTAGTTCAAGGGAAAACACGAGGAGACTGCAGCTTTTCACAAACTCATACACATACAAGCAGAAGGGCATACAAAGTTCTTCAAAGAATTACTCTATGTCCTCACCCTCACCTTCTGACATGGATTATGGAGAGAAAAAAAAACCATTTACTACAGAAAATTAAAATGCCTTTTCCCTAGTAGAAAACATTACTAACTATGTCATTTGAACTACTTGAGCTATTGGGAGTTCCTAATATATTTTTCTGTCATTCCCTATTATCCTTGCATTCAATGAACATTCTTTAAATTATTATGGTGAGTCCCTTGGTGGCACAAATGGTTAAGCTCTTGACAACTAGCCAAAAGGCTGGGCAGTTGGAACCCACCCAGAAGCACCTTGAGACACAGGCCTGGCGATCTGCTTCCGAAAGGTCACAGCCTTGGAAACCCCATGCAGCAGTTCTACCCTGAACACACGGGGTCGCCATGAGCCAGAAATGACTTGATGGCAACAACAAATGCTCAGTATGTGTACGACCAGGGGTGGCAAACATTTTCTTAAAGAGCCAGACGTTAAACATGCTCAGCTTTGCAGGCCAAAAGTAAGGAAATAGGTAGGCATTTATGTAATCACTAAAATATATAACCATTTAAAAATAAAAAATCATTCTTAGCTCGCAGACTGTTAAAAAGGGTGGCAGCCATATCTGGCCCACAGGACATACTTTGCTAACTCCTGCTCTAGACCCTGTGCTAGCTTACAGCCAAATACCCAGGCCATGCTAAGACCATTACATGATTAAAGCATAAGAAAAGATCTTTTGCGCCAAGACCAAGCTTCTTCCAATAAGAAGCAAAAGGAATGATCTAATAAAGCTATGCCCAGTAGAATTATCTCTTGGATAATAGATATTTCTATTATATCTATCTATAACAGATATTCCCATATCCATAAAAAATGTTCTATTTCTGCACACTCCAATATGGTAGAGTGGTTAAGAGCTACAGCTGCTAAACAAAAGGTTAGCAAATCGAAACCACCAGCCGCTCCTTAGAAACCCTGTGGGGCAGTTCTACTCTGTCCTTAAGGGTCGCTGAGTCAGAGCTGACTTGACGGCAACGGGTTAGACACAAGTGGCTACTGAGCACCTCAAATGTGACGGAGAAACTAAATTTCTCAGAAAATAAATTTTTAATTTTTTAAAAATTTTAATTACTTTAAATTTAAATAACCACATGTGGGTAGCATTTTGGACAATACAAATCTAATAGTCACTTACATATCAATTAGCAGATCCCAATGCAATTTAATTTTCTAAGGTTTTTGGTGACCCATTAGATGAAGGATAAATATATTTTTATAGTTTAATACCAACAAATTATAAGTCACATGATCTTTAATTTCTGGTTAAAATTTCACAGGCAATTAATTGAGAGAATGAAACAATATATGTGAAAAATCTTTGTTCACATACAAGAAGGTATTAATATTGGTTAAACTGATTAAGTGTTCATCTTAAAATCAAGTCTCAATTCTCCTTGCTTTAATTTGAGGTTTTTTTTTTTTCTTGTTCATTCTTTAGGGTTGCTGAGGAATAACTATCTTCTTTCCTCCTTCATGGAGCCCTGACGGTGCAGTGGTAAAGAGCTTGGCTGTTTATCAAAAGCTCGGCAGTTCTAATCCATCAATCGCTCCTTAGAAACCCTATGGGTCAGTTCTACTCTGTCCGATAGGATCCCTATGAGTCGGAATTGACTCGAAGGCAACGAATTTGGGGTTTGGTTTCTTCCTTCATATCATAGGTCAAAGGGATCACACACTTTAAAAACTAAATGTAGCAGATGGGATTAAAAAGGTGAAATCAAGTAGTTTCTCTGAGAGTTAAATTATGAAATCTATGAAAAACCAGTGAGGTGCAGAACAAAAGCCATCCCAGATAAAAGTTTGAAAACAGCCATATGCAAAAATCAGTATGTTGAAAATACTAACGAATGTCTCTGGTCATCATGGAACATAGAAAATACAGGAGGCCAAAGGCTAAATGTGACATATCCTTGAAGAAGGAGGTGACCCAAAGAAAAGTATCTCCTGTTCTCTGCACAAAGTGCTTCCCCACTATAGAGATAAATACATATGGCAAATACAATCTAAACCATGCCAAGTTATCATCACTCTACCTAAATGGCAAATAGGTCTATGTTACCTGCCAAATCCTAATGAATCGAAGCAGAGGGTATATAGGGCTACGTTGAAAGGACTTGTAGGCCAAGTCCGAACTCAGCAGGCATGTGTGCTATGACTAATTAGCCATGTCTGCCATGAGCCAAGAGGAGGGTGGCACCTTGACAGAGCATTTGCAGACCCTTTCCTACCACTCACCCCCATTGCTTTGAACCTGAGTACAAAACTGCTAATTGTAATCTGAATGTCATGTATCTTTCTGTGTTGAGAGAACAGCCTGAGAGTCGGGAGCCCAGTTCTCTTGTCTACTGTATTTCTTGTTTGTAACTGAATCAATTGGCATTCTTATGTGTTTCCTTCATTCGCTTGTCTTTTGTGAGCTTGTTTAAATAAACTTCATCTGGGCATAGCATCCATTCTCAGTGAACTGACAGTTAATTTTCTAAATTCACAATATTGATGAAGCCCCAGACTATGGTAAATTCAAAAAGGTCAATCTTGTTTGACCTCATAGTAGCCAAACATCAAGCTGGGTTTCTGGTGAGAAAACAACTCAAACAAAGACTTCTTTTAGACTTCAACAAATACTATTTTGTTTAAGTCCAATCACATCATTTCCAATTTTAATCATTTTCTTTCTTAAATTTTTCTTCATTGATCTGCTACTGCCAATCTTAGATGTTTAATTTTATTTAAAAACTCTCATTGTCTCTCATTATCAAGTTTAAAACTAGAGAGAGTACTTTGAGTATAGCTGAATCCAGTCCTTTCTCAGTCTGTGATTTTTATTAGCCTGTCAACATTACTTACATTTTATGTTTGTGATGGCATCACTTCTTTTACATGCCCACACAACACCCTAACTACACCTATGGTCTCTAGTTTTACCTTTCGAACATTTGCCAACCGATTCATCATCAAGGACTCCTCTCGGTCATCATCTTCATCCAAGTCCAGCATCGGCATGCCAAAGGGGTCAATGATGCTGCAGCACCTGGAGCCTTCATCCCTGGGGTCAAACGGATCAACGATTATGGGCTCTGTTCCCTTTATTTCACAGCGGCAGAAGGGGCAGCCCTGGCCATCTGACTCCTAAAGAAACACAGAAAATGTGATGAATGGCCTTTGCTCAAAACAAACAGCACTGAGCCAATGTTTTACAATATTAAAAGAGTTGCAAAAGTAAGTATTTATTTTTTTAGGGGGGTGAGGAAGGGCTGAGAGCAGTCCTGAATAGGTAGTGGGGAGGAGAAGAGGGAGCCAACAAAGCGTATGATGAACTGTTCCTTTTCAAATTTCCCAAGGAAGAGAAAAATGTCTAAAACAAAGTGCAATTTGCCAAAGAAAAAGAGCGTTAAGTTCCTGTTCCCTTGAATGTTCACTTACAGTTTTTCATGCATTATAGCTTCAGAGTCTGACATTTAACACCAGAAATTAAACTATGCCCCGTGTAATTAAAAAATGAAAGTGCTAATTAGACATTCTATAAAAAGGGCATTTTGGTAAAAATTCATAATAAATACAGCATTAATATCAATGAGAACAATGCATTTCAAAACCCATTCTGGAAAACTTCTCGTACATAAAACTATGGCAAAATATTTCCACTTTCATTGCCTAGGTATATTTAAATATTGCTCTGTAAGTAAGCAGCAGGAAAAAAATAAAAGGTAAATTTACATTTGTAGACCATTATATGTCATGAGAGCCTGCCATCCTGACACAGGTATCTGGATTATAATACCATGTGAGATATTAAGTTTTGCTCCTCATGTACAAATACTTTTGGCCAGAAATTCATTTATTGGCAATAATTGAAGCTTTTGTTCAAAGTCTCTCAAATTCATTTCTCAAAACAAACTACATTAAGAATTCGTAACTGGCAGGGAAAAGAAAAAAAGGCTGTTTTTCTCATCCTGCAGATACGTTGCCTTTGAGAAACATGGTATATGCTATTCACCACCAGATTTGTTTTTGCATTACACTCTGGCCTTAGCAGTGCGTTATTAGTATCATGAACTTATAGTATTACTGGTTGGGATATGA
Organism: Trichechus manatus latirostris; assembly: GCF_000243295.1. Taxonomy (NCBI): domain Eukaryota; kingdom Metazoa; phylum Chordata; class Mammalia; order Sirenia; family Trichechidae; genus Trichechus; species Trichechus manatus. The sequence continues at coordinate 8,023,584 of NW_004443991.1, forward strand.
GTCTGAATTAGTTTTTCAAGAGCGTATTACACAATTGTTAGATGCATGTGTGCATGTTACTACCCTCTGATAACTTCTGTAACCTTCGATTTGAAAGTATTTATTTGAGGAAGTGAAATCGACTGAGTTGATGAGAATGGACGGAGTCCTGAGTACTTCCTCTTAACATTCTCAGAGTGTATGTTGGTGACTAGCAAAGGAGTTATTTATTGGGCTTTATTCCTCATTAGCACATGCTCTTTGATCCTGCATTAAGTATATGGTGACAAAACACTATTTTAATTACTGAGGCACAATCCTGATGTCTACTGAACACATTTGTACAACCTTAAACTTGTAGGTAAGAGGAATACAGAAAAAACAAAATTGGATTTTAGATTAACTGTTCCCAGTTTTTTTTTTTTTTTGGACTATCAAGATGCTATTTTTGCCTTTCACCTCCACCCTTTCTAAACACAATCTTTTCAGTTACCCCTTTCCAGGAAATAGGCCACTAACTCCAAAGACACCCTTAACCATAACAGCATGCAAACTGATCTAAGACGTTGTAAGAGAAACCTTTTGTAGCCTAATAGAGTGACTTATACATTCCAGACACTGCACTCAAAAATAATATGACTTTAATTAATTTAGGTTTAGTGGATTAATTTTTAGGTACGATAATTACATTGTAGTCAGGTCTTTCAGCAATTTATTTTAGGTACATATACTAAAACATTTAAAGGCGAACTGATATAATGTTTTGGATGTGCATCAAAATAATTCAAGGATGGATGGAGTAGGTGATGTATGAGTTGATAACTGCTGAAGTTGGGTGACATATAGACACAAGTGCATCATACTTTTCCCTCTACCTTCACATATGCTTGAAATGCTATAATACTTTAAATGTATGAATGAATGGTCTCCTTAGGGCTGAAAATATTGCTTTACACTCTTCATGCATTAAAGATAGAGGAAACATCAGCTTTTTCAGTTTATTCTTATATAACCGGAATATATTTATGAAATTATTTTTTATATATATAGTAGTAAAATTCCACCAGAGGTACACAATATAGATCCCTTATGACTATTATGATAATGAGATTTTACCTAGATGACAGCATATATTGAATATACTCTTAAATATAATGTGTCTGTTACCAAACGATAGGAGGAAAGTTTAAGCTTTCCCTTGAAGATTTACTCCTGTGCTAGAAAATGTCAATGTGATGAGGTTATCCAAACAAAAGAACTGAGTTTTGTGAAGTGTAAAATAATGCAGCAAATGATATTTAAGATGCCCTGACACCCACCAAATCTGAGTGTACATGGAGGTATATATCAAGCCTTCTGTGTTAGCACATTTGTATTTTTTTCACACCACCTTAGTTCAACCATCTTACCATTCCAAGTCTCTTTCTCCAAATACAACAGCAAATGAATAGAGTATGTGTAATTTTTTTTTCACTAAGCAATCCAAAGTTTATTTGCTTTTTTTTGAACATGTGTGGTAAAAGCAATATTGTATTTGTCAATCTGAGTGAAGCCTGAGAAAGAATAAACTACCTACCACAGGATCGACCACAAAGTGCATGCTCAGTAGTTGTCCAGTGACAGGAGAGCAAGAGAGCTAATCCACCTGCTGGTCACAGTGGTGCTCCAACAGCAGGTACATCATTGAGCTCCAGGCATGACAAGTGAATGGCACAGACTGAATGGCTTCTTTAAAGATGTTAACTCTCTGGCCATTCCTGTCTCACCTCTAAAGTCGTAATAATTTATCTTATTTCTGCCCTAAAATGATTTTATGATTTTTAAATATGAATTTAACTTTAGGCAACATGATAACAAACTAACAACCCAGGGAAAAAATAGAAAAATAACCAAAACAGTCTTAAAAACAACTTCTCCATCTCCTACAAACATCCTATACAAAAATCCGAGTATTATCAATATCATCATCATCATCTATCAATCACTTTCCATATTCTGTTTATTGTTCAGATGAAAACTATATCCTAAATAAATACTTTCTTTTACATGTCAAAGTTAAGATAAACTTTATGTGCAGTATAATGTATTCATTTTCAGAATGATTCATTATTTGAGGGTATGCTATGACTTAAGGTCTATCACTTCATGCTTTCTCATGCACAATATACTTTGACAGCCATAGAGAATATATAGAACTTCATGAGTCTCATTTTGGAGTACATTTTATATTTTTCCGTGTGTGTTTTCCTCTCAGTAACTCCTAAAATACATTACCTTGCTTTACTTCATGCCGCTTTGATATCAGTTACCATCAATCTTTCTTTTTACCATGGCAAACAATTTTATTTAGAACCATACATACCTATATACATACATACACTGAGAGTAGATTGGGTTCACAGTAAGTATTTTCAGAGCACAGTACCTCCTAAAAGGCACTGTCCTGGCTGAGTCAGGGGCAAACTCAGTGAAGTGTATATATACAAATATATATACAGAGAGAGAGCTTTATCTCAAGGAAATGGCTCACACAGCTGTGGAGGCTGGGAAGTCCCAAATCTGTGGGTCAAGTGTCAGGCTGGAGTCTTCTCTTGACTCACGTGGTTGCAGGGGCTGACAAATCCAAAATCAGCAGGTCAGACGGAAGGCTGCTCGCTCATGGGGTTGCGGGAGATGGTGAATCCCAAGATCTGCGGGTCAAGTAGCAGGCTGCTGGCTTATGTCCCAAAAACCGGTGGTCAGAGGACAACGAGTTGGATACAGGATCCAGAGCACATGAGATTTGCCAGAACATCCATACATACTGGATGCAGGCCACATCTCCAAGGAAACTCCCTTTTCAACTGACTGGGCTGTTCACATTAGATCACAAAATAGGAGATGACTATCTCAGAGCACAAAATGGAATATGATTACATCATTACATAACTGCCAGATTACATCATTACATAACTGCCAAACCACTAAAAATCACAGCCCATCAAAGGTGACACACAACCTTATCCATCATAGGCAGAAACTCAATAACGTATTATTAAAAGAAAGAATGAACGAGTGAATGAATAAGGATAGCTAATTACATCCCTAGGCTAAATGCCCCAGAGTAGGAGAGATCTTTGGTTTTGGTGCTCTTTTATGATAGACAAGGGAAGAAGACACTGGGTCCATAAAAACATGCAAAGTTACTCAGAAAAGAAGTACAGACTTTCTGAATTAGGACACTTGGATTGGAATCTCACCTCCACCAGCTATGAGACACTGGACAAGTCATTTCATCTTATTTCAGGGCATAATGAAATAATGCCCACCTTAAAGGGCATCTTAAAGATTAAATGAGATAAATGAGTTCAAAGCGCTACAAAGTGCTATACAAATTCCAGTTGGTATAATTACTACAAAAGGAGACTCAAGAACAAAGAAATGTAGTAAGATAGCTGAGGAAACATATCTCAGCATCTGAAAATTCATATTTCTGTAAGAATTCCATCTTATAATGAAATGAATATAATTTTAAAACTACGTATTATCAGTGTATACAGATTAATAATAATCAGAAATATGAGCTATCTCCAAAGTGACAGTATCAGTTAGTAAATTAGGAACAGGAATAATTACAATTTCAGACACTGCTGAGAACACTTTCCATACATTAACTCATTTAATTCTACGGAGTACAAGTAACTATTATCTCCATTTTACAAGTAAGAAAATTGAGAGTTTATGTAATTTAATGAAGGAGTGGCTCAGCAGAAAATCACACCCAGTAGGTCTGTCTCAAGATCCTAATCTTTTCATCACTGCCCTATAGTATTAGGATGTCATCAGTGCCCAGTAGTATCAGGATGTAGTAGTGTTTCAATCTCAGATTCATAGCCTAGGTTAAAATGGAGTTAAAAAAAATAGCTGCCTGTTACTGGTCACTCAAAAATGGGGAAAAAAAAAAAAGCAATAAACTATTTCTTTAGATTGCAAGTTTCAAAATTAAGGAAATGTCTTAGTCATCTAACAGAAATACCACAAGTGGATGGGTTTAACAAACAGAAGTTATTGTCTCACAGTCTATAGTAGGCTAGAAGTCCAAATTCAGGGCACCAGGTCCAGGGGAAGGCTTTCTTTCTCTGTCATCTCTGAAGGAAGGTCCTTGTCATCAATCTTCCCCTGGTGTAGGAGCTTCTCTGTGCAGGAGCCCCAGGTCCAAAGGATGTGCTCTGCTCCTGGCACTTCTTTCTTGGTGGTAATGAGGTTCCCCCGTCTCTCTGTTGCTTCTTTTATATCTCAAAAGAGATGGACTCAAGATACAACCTAATCTTGTAGATTGAGTCCTGTCTCATTAACATAACTGCCTCTAATCCTGCCTCATTAACATCATAGAGGTAGGATTTAAACACATAGGAAAATCACATCAGATGACAAAATGGTGGACATTCGTGCAATACTGGGAATCATGGTCTAGTCAAGTGTACACACATTTTGGGGGGACATAATTCAATCCATTACAGGAAACTGCTAAAATTATTGACACTTACGTTGGTGCTAATGGTATAGTTTTAGCTTTTTAATAGAGTGATGCAAAAGTTGTTTTAGTAATTATAGTATTTGTTGAAACATATTCCTTACATAATAAGAGCTTTTATTTTTAAAAAATTTGTTGTTAGAATCCAGTCTAAAATTTGAATGCATGAAATTTGTGAGTTTGCATTCTGAAGACTTTTTATTTAATGGGCTCAACTTTCAACACACCTGTAAGAGGCCCTTGTTAGAGACAATAGAAGATGTTTCCAAACTGCCAACTTCAGCTGTTTTTCTAGATACACTGTGATACACTGAGAATACCTCTACTTTATTCACCAAACCCAGAGTCAACCATTTGCTCAAGCAGACTGTAATTTCTCGTATCTGGCTTCTTCTTTTCATCCCCACTGCCATCACTCTAGTCCATGACTTCAAAGTAACATTTCTGGACAACTATAGTAGCCCCTATGAGTCAGAACTGACTCCACGGCAATGGGTTTGTTTTTGTTTTTTTGGGTATAGTAACCCCTTCGTTAGTCCAAAAGTGAAAGAGTAGTTCCAACATTTTATTTTATGACATTTGTACAAAAAGACACGAAGTATAATCAAAGACAGACATACCACTTTATAACATTCTTAAAGGTAATATTATTTTCTTATTTGTAGCCCAAGGTTATGAAATGTCACTCAGGCTAGAAATTTGAAGGTTGACTGCCTTAAATGTGATTGTTTTAGATTGCTTCTCACTTCTCTTAGACAATTATACTTTTTTCCCCCAAAAAATGCTCTCTAAATATGGGGCATCTATAAATTTCTTTAGGAGTCCCTGGGTACTGAAAACAGTTAAAGTGCACAGCTGCTAACTGAAAGGTTTGGAAGTTCGAGTCTACCCAGAGTGCCTCAAAAGAAAGGCCTGGTGATCTACTTCTAAAAAATCAGCCACTGAAAACCCTATGAAGCACAGCTCTACTCCGACACACATGGGGTTGCCAGGAGTCAGAATCAACTGGATACCCATGGTCTGGTTACAAAACTCTTTAATAACATGTCATGTGAAAATCAGAACTTGCTGATTTCATCTATTGACTTGGTGAATGATTCTCCTGAATACTCCAGTATCTTTCATTTAACGTAATTATAAAACATATACAGGAAGAACAGTAACAGGAAAAATTAATTTCTCTTTTAATTGAATTAAAGTCCTTGGCAGTAATTCAAAACATGGTTGTCTATCTAACTGACACAGATAATCATTTTTATTTTGAAAGAAAGACCTGAAGAACAAAAGTGTAGAGTTTGTGCCATTCTAGAGCTCTGAAACCATTTTTTAGCTTCCTGGGAAAAAACACACACACACACTCACACAGAAAGAAAACAATGCCTTACTTCACACCTTATTTGGTAACCCTGCAGCTCCACTGCTGCACACTCCATTACTACAAAAAGGAAGGCTGGAAGGAATTCAGAGTTCAGAAGAAAAACTGTTTTGTTATTATCCGTTAACACCTGGAAGCAAAAGAAAATGCTCCAACTTTTACTACCAAGGAAGAACAGAAATGTCGCGCCCAGAGTGATACTGCTTCAAAGAATACCTCGAGAGGTGATTACTCAACTCATTCAGAATTCTGTGCAAACTCTGGCTTGCTTACTCCATTTGTTAAACAACACAGATGTTTCAGGAGGAGAAAAAAGTCTGTGACACCTCTTCGGAGGCATGACTAATGGCCCGTTATGACAGCAAATGAAGAGTAACCACTGGCAGCCAGCAACAACAGACTGACACTGCTATCCTGCATTTCTTTGGGTTTCCGTTAATTACATAAAACTTACATCTCCAGTGAATTTCAATTAAACGGAAGTACAGCCTCAAATAGAAGGAAAAGTTGGTAAAGAACAACTTGCTAAAAATGCACACTAGCTGAACACATAATGCTTTCTGGTCAAGGTTTAATATTTCCTATTGGACTCTGATTTATCACAGCTTCTTAGTACACATGCAAAGCTTTAAAATCATTTTCATATCAGCCTGCCCAACCATAGTAGAAAGTAACAAAAAATAACTTGTATCCATAATTAAATTTGAAGGATAGGAGGATGTTCAATTCAAGTAATCATTAATGTCATGCCCTTCTATAAAACTTTACATTTCTTCAGGTTAGGGGCTATGTCTCAGTGTTCTTCATAGCTTCCAAGGTTAGTACAGAACCTGGGACGTAGCAACTGCTCACAAAATGTTTACTGAATAAATGAGTGAGTGAATGGATTAAAAATCTTAAGTGAATGGTGGATAAAGCAATAATCATGTGTGTTTCTCTCAAACTAGTTAGAGGAGGCAAAAACCAAATTATCCTTGAGTGCACTTGATTTTGAAAGCTTAACTTTTTCTTTGATAAGAAAAACAAATAAACAAACACACAAAATGAACACAAAACACTGGCTTTAAGGTCAGAAAACATGGACTCTAATCCTGATTTGGTCCCTGGGAGTCAAAAATGGTTTGTACTCAGCTGGTAACCAAAAGGTTGGTGGTTCAAATTCACCCAGTGGCACCATGGAAGAAAGACCTGTGACTCTACTTCCGTAAAGATCACAGCCAAGAAAACCCTATAGAGTGCTTCTACTCTGTAACACGAGGTCACTATGAGTCGGAATCAGCTCAATGGCACAAGAACAACACTTTTGACTTAAACACAACTACATGATACAGCCGTGAACTTCACTGTGCCCTAGGTTCTTCCACAAAACAAGGATGCTGAATCAGATATAAGAAATCCCCCCCTTTTATAAATAATTCCTTCCCCAAAACATGAACCACTTTTGAAAAAGGAAAACACTGAAATAAGAAACATATATAATAGGTTTCGTCTTTTTTTTATTACTACAGGCATCCATGTCCAGAGACCTTAAATTCTCACATGATTTTGCTTTACTTAGTCAAGTTTAGATACCTGTCTGACAATATATTGCAGAATTATGTAAAGGTTCTATAATTTTGTGTTATTCCTTTACATATTCACTCTCAGTTAGGTTAAGTCCAGTGAGCATCTAACTGAGGTTACAGATGTTAGGCTTTTACCATATCTAATGTTTGTCAACTATATTTTAACTAGATTAAGTTTATAAGACTTTTATGTTTATTCAGTAACAGGGCGTTCTGCAATAGCACGTTTAAATAACTGCCAAGTGCTGCTGTTCATACAATGACAGGTAAGTTGCCAAACACATCTGTTGGTTGGCAGAAGCAACACTATGTGAAATTTATATGTAAATGTAGAAATATGTGAGTCATCCCCAAAATGAAAATGCTCAAAAGTTGACGTTTCCTTTAATCACTATTGAGACCTAGTGTTTATAGAATATCACTTTGGAATTCTCAAATGTTGGCTCTCCCAAAGATTTTTCTATAGGGGTAGAGAAAACTTGAACCAGGGATCACTGTGCACGTCTCTTGGTGTAGAAGAGAAATATACCTACTCCTCACTTACCGACTATCTTGCTATCCGACATTTTGCATTTACGACAATAGTAAAATTGTCTTTTTGACTATTCTGAGCATTAACAACATACGTATGGCAGTAACAAATGCCGAGGTGCGAGGCGAAAAGTAGCGGGGGCTGTGATGGTTACGGTTATGTGTCAACTTGGCTGGGCCATGATTCCCAGTGGTTTGGCAGTTACGTAATGATGTAAATTGGCAGTTAAGTAATGACGTAAATTTGGCGGTTGTGTAATGATGTAGTCACCCTCCATTTTTTTTGATCCGTTGTGGTCTTCCTTCATTTTGACATAGGGACCTGGTCTTTGGAAACTAACCATGTTGATAAGCGAGGAGTGGGTGTGCACAGAAACTTGGTCTTACTGCCTCTGTATTAGTGCTGGTACTCATGCAAGCAATGAAAGTAAAATAACATGGTTCAACATGTTGCTGTAAAAAAATGAGCATAGCACGCTTATCAAAATACCTCACAGGAGAGGGCACGGTTGGCAAACAAATGCAGAAGATGTGTGTTATCTGCATGAAAATATGGTGTTTACAGAGTACGTACCAATGCGTAGGTATTAAATAAAGGGAGAGGGATTCTAAAGTAGGTAAAACAATCTGAACCCTTCCTCGCATTCCAGAAGGAGAAAGAGACAAATACGTAAATATTTAAAATACAGATATAATGAAATAATAGCTTACAGAGACACATACAAAGTATATCAGAATATGAACAGCAAAGTGTCTTGTATGAGGAAATTCTAAAATATTACTGAAAAAATCTTTTTGCATATTTGTTATTAATCAATACGCAAAATTCTATGATAAAATTAGAATAATGATATTATTCACTAGTGACATGAGAGTAATTTGACTTAGACTTTCTGAATACTTCCAGATTTGTCATTTTGTTACTGTGCCACATACAGCTGCTGAAATTTTACCCACTCTATTTTCAATGGTTGAGAATTTATGTACTTCTTCAATGTCTAAAAATAAAACTGAGAAGTACTTCAGAGTAAAAAAAAATGAAGTAGCAAATGTTAACAACTTACAAATGTTATTGGACAGATCTTCATATAAGTTCATTAGGACAATATGAAAAACCATGAAGTCAATCAAAGAATTGACTCTTACCAGCAAAAGTGTACCATTTAGAGAATGCAAAGTAATATACAGAAAAGTTGTGCTGACAGAAAGGACAAACTTTTAATATCATAGTCATGACAGCTGGGGAATATTCCTTGGGTTTTACACATAATGTACCTATTGCAAATAGCTCACAAACTTACTAAGTAAAATACACAGTACTGGCCCTGCAATTTTTTTAAAAAGTACACTTTTTTTCAAGAGGTATACAGGAAGTAAAATAAATAAAATCTTTGTTTAGTTTTATATTCAGGCATACTCTTTTACTTAGCCTAGGCCACAAGGTAAGGAGCTATTTGGTATGATGCTTTAAACAATAACTCTGCTAATCAAAGTTTCTGCCAAACTCATAGGAACTTCTGTCTCTTAACACACTTAACCACCTGTCTTAAGTCATCTAGCGCTGCTCCAACAGAAATACCACAACTAGTACGGCTTTCACAAAGAGAAATTTATTTTCTCACAGTAGTAAGCCAGAAGTCCAAATTCAGGGCATCAGCTCCAGGGGAAGCTTTCTCTCTCTTGCCTTTGGAGGACGGTCCTCATCATCATCGGTCGTCCCCCAGACTAGGAGCTTCTCTGCGTAGGAACCCTGGGTCCAAAGGACGCGCTCTGCTCCCAGTGCTTCTTTCTTGGGGGTATGAGGTCCCCAACTCTCTGCTGGCTTCCCTTTCCTTTTATCTCGTGTGAGATAAAAGGTGGTACAGGCCACACCCCAGGGAAACTCCCTTTACACTGGATCAGGGATGTGACCTGGGTGAGGGTGGTGGTGTTACAATCCCACCCTAATCCTCTTTAATGTAAAATTACGATCACAAAATAGAGGACAACCACACAACACTGGCAATCATGGCCTAGCCAAATTGATACACACATTTTTGGGTGACACAATTCAATCCTTGACACCACCAAAAACCAAACATATTATCAAGTTAAAAATGCAAAGTCCTGTAACATGTATGTATGTGTATGCTTTCCAGGAGAAGCAGATGAGAGACACAGCCCTCACGGAGAGGCAGACAGAACTGGCAGTTGGCATCAGCCCTGAATTCTGGTTTTCTGTAGGGAGAAATGCAAAGCTTCTAGCTTCTTTGTACCTGTGAGGACCACACTACCACACTGAAGGCACAAAATCAGTCCAAAGAGGCAACAAACACAATTTGACCACTTTGTGAATTTAATTCTTATACTGAAATATTGCACTAGTATCAGGTAAAGCAAATGATCCTAAAGTACGGTCCCTCACAGTCAGTCACTGAGTCACTAACATGTCTGTTATCCCTTCCACTGATATGTATGAATCACCCATGCAAACAGAAGGCTTGGTCTTCCACTGTAACAAAAACAAGAAAAAACCACTGTTGTCGAGTTTATTTCGACTCATAGTGACCCTACAGGACAGAGAAGAACTGCCCCATTGGGTTTCCAAGGCTGTAATCTTT
>NW_004443991.1:8034246-8035465 GCF_000243295.1 Trichechus manatus latirostris
GGACGGGGACGGGGACGGGACCTGGTGGCACACTGGTTAAGTGTCTGGCTGCTAACCAAAGGTCGGCAACTCGAATCCACCAGCCGCCCCTTGGAAACCCTATGGGGCAGCTCTATTCTGTCTTACAGGGTTGCTATGAGTCAGAACTGACTTGATGACAATGGGTTTGTTTTTTGTTTGTTTTTTTTTTTTAATTTTTTTACGGAAGCTGACTGCTACATTTTTTTTCCCTCGGAGCAGCTGGTGGGTTCGAAACGCCAACTTTTTAGATAGCAGCCACGTGCTTAACCACCGCATCATCAGGGCTTCTCCTATCTTCTACTAGCATATCTAAGTTAATTGAAAGTTAGTGATTTTCAAAAACACTGCTAAGTTTGCAGGACTATTATTACTAAACGATGACTTAAATGGCTACAGATACCTGTATGCTGAGAATGATTAATGCTGATGCCACACCGAACACCCTTCTTCCTCCAACTTCTCCCTGCATTACTCTTCCAGCCTGCACGCCCCAACTCCTACCCCAAGTTCACCACATGAAAGGATACAGGGAAGTAAGGACAAAGATACCAATGCATACCTAAAGTAAAATATAAAGCAAATGTATACCAAAAAGGAGACAAAGTAAAGGGATTTTGAACCACTTTTACTAAGACAGCAAAGATGTCTGGGGATTCAGAAAGGCCTCTAAAAACAATGATGTTTTTTAACGTATTTCCTAGTTCTTCTTTTTTTTCTTTATTCATTTTTAAACCTTCTCAAAGGAAGAAAGATGCCTTTTTTCATAAGATTGTTAAGATGTGTAAACCACTGTATTTCATTTCCAAGAAATGAGCTCAATAGGCATCAACATCCCTCTTTCCTGCCCCTCTAAACCCATCCTTCCTCAGGCAGCACAGAGGTTCTGAGCTGGAGACAGGATAAGGACTGAGAAGGTTCAGGAATGGGGTAGGAATGCCAATTATATACACAACTGCAATTTTTAAAAAGGCTTGAAATTCTAATTAGTAGATTTCTACTAAACCTTGTCAACACATTCCCAGCTTCAATGTGACTGTGCTAAGAATGTTTTGTAAAAACTCCAAATACCATGCACACCTATGTTCATGGCAGCATTGTTCACAATAGCAAAATGATGGAAACAACCTAGATGCCCATCAACAGATGAATGGATAAACAAACTATGGTACATACACACAATGGAGTACTATGCAACGAG
>NW_004443991.1:8036716-8080248 GCF_000243295.1 Trichechus manatus latirostris
ATTTAAAAAAAAAAAAAACTCCAAATACCCAAAACTGGAAATCTGTCCAAAGATCTATTTTTAAATCTCCAATCTTTGTTATAGATATAAGAAATATAAGAAAGCCCTTGGGGTAATCAGTTATCCTCTAGGTCTTATTATAAAACATTAAATTAATTTATATTTATTGAATGTCTGCCTGCAGAAGGAAAGCAGTTGGCCTTATATTCTGCTTCTGTAAATTTTAAAACGTACTGTCTGTTTCTCAGGGAACTGTAACTATTTTAGAGACTTTTCCTGAGTGATTCTTATTTTAGCCTCAGAGAGCAACTCATGGGGGCAGTTCTACTCTGTCCTATAGGGTCACTAGAGTTGTGTCGACTCGATGGCAACAGGTTTGTTTTTTGGGTTTTTTTAGAGACAGATGTGAGGCAGGAGCCATGCCTTCTGAAGGGAAAAGAAGGTTGGTTGGAAACACCAATATAAGATTTATTTACCTTATTTTATGCAAATAATACGAACCTTCTACGTTTGCTAGCCAACAGAGCCCTCTGCCCTTGAGGTATTTTCGTAAATGTGCTATGCTAATTTTTTACAATATGTAAAAAAAAAATTGGCATAGCAGCACTTACGAAAATACCTCTAGGGTGGAGAGCTCCACTGGCAAACAAATGTAGAAGGAGTACGTTATTTGCATAAAAATACAGTACTAGGCTTTACAATGCTTCAGAATCTCAGCTACTATAAACAGAATCTGACCTACTATAAATCACAGAAATTTGGCTGATAGTATCTATGATGACATGCGGAAATCAATACTGCTATAAAAGTAAAAATAAAACCAAACCCATTGCATCAAGTCAATTCTGACTCATAGTGACCCTATACTTACGGTTAATATCATAAAATTAAGGTAAACGTGCAAATGAAACAAATATATAAATATACAAATATATAATATATAAATAATATAAATATACAAATATATAAAAATATACAAATATATAAAACACAGTAAACAAATCAAATTACATAAGTAAAGGAAATACAAACACTTCAGATTTTTTAACAATCATTTCAAATAAAGAGCCCATCAGTATCACTTCCTCAACAATATGATGAGGAAAACTGAAAAGAGAAATATGAATACGGAATAGCACGAAGATATCCATGCTGTTAATGAAACCACAATTTTACCTGCCATGCTGTAAGGCAAGAGGTGCACATCAAATGCCCACAAGGCTCAATCTTGACATCTTTGTCATTCTCTGCACAGATTTTACAAAGCTGAAAAGTGGAGCCCATTTCACAATATAACTCATATTGTTCCTGGAATTTGGGGGAAAAAAAACAATATTAATGTATTTATGTATTTCTAACATGATCATTGATACTGAATTTTCTCAAATACAATGACTTACAGTAAATATACTTCACACTTAATCTTGTCAAGAATATTTTAACTTTAAGGTTTGTTTTGAACTGATAGATCACAATTTGGTCTACAAAAAATCAGTTTTTTAAAAAGGTTTGCACTTTTATTACAAATTTTATAAGGTTCTTTAATGCTGCAAGGGAGCCCTGGTTGCACAGTGGTTAAGCACTCCACTGCTACCTGAAAGGTCAGCAGGGTGAACCCACCAGCCACTCTGTGGAAGAAAGATGTGGCATCTGCTTCTGTAAAGATTTACAGCCTTGAGAACCCTATGGGGTAGTTCTACTCTGTCCTATAAGGTTGCTATGACAGAATCTACTCCACGGCAGTGGGTTTGGTTTTGGGTTTTTAAAGCTTCAGATTATTTAGTGTTTCATACTATTCCTTTAGAAAGGGAACTGTTTCTAACAGCTACAGACATCCAAAAGACAAAACTCACGGTTTCAAATAACAATATAAATAACTTCAATTAGTTTGTAAAATCCATATGTTCATTTACTTTTATGTCGAAGTATATAAAAATAAATTATGATTCTGAGGGAACACAAAATTTTACTTATTTTTAGAAATTCTGGAATGTAAGAAAAGTAACATTTGCTAAGTCCTTCGTGCATGCTAGGTATGTAATGCACACTTACTATTTCATATAATCTCCACAACACAACAGATACATTTAATTAAAAACAGAGTCTTATTAAGTTTTAGTTGTTTTCCCCAAATTCTCAACTAGGTCTCTGGCTCTAAAATGTGTACTCTACTAAAATGTACACCTAACACTGTTGAGATAAGGGTTATAATCCCTTAAGCAACAAAGTGTTCTTATTAAACTTCTATTCTCTTGTTTCACTAGGATTATTAGCTTAGAATGCTTTGGAGTAGTAAAAATCTATCTCAGTGTTCAGTTATTAAAAAGATCTATATCACAAAGAAGGTATACATTAGTAAATGTAAAGAAAGTATGAAAAGTGTTGGTTAATAGGGATAAAAATTAAATGAATTAAGAAGTCAAAATTAGTGGAAATAAAGCAATGCTGTGGTCCAGTAAGAATCTACAATGTATCTAACACTGGGTAGGATAAATAAGTGACAAGATTTATTCCCTAACCTACAAAAATATCTTAAATTTCTGATGGAAAAAACAACAAAAATATGCATGTATGCACAAACACATACAAACATTCTGTCCACCATGATATGTGTGTGTGTGTGTATACATATGCATATAAATATTTTTTAAAGTAATCAAGGAAAACGTAAAGAATGAATGGATCAAGATAGAAAAGAAATTAATCAAAAATAAATTATAAATTGTTGTAGTCCATGAATAAAAATAATGGTTATGACCACCCAAAGGGCCCATCTGCAATTATAAAAAAAAATTACAATAAACTAACATCATAGATGCAGCACTCAATGCAACCTAAACGATAAATCATATGAATATGTACTAGGAATTACAGAACTCTAAAGTTTGATTTTTTTTTTTAATGGCTTTATAAAGAGGAACTATCTCTAGTGGGTGACCTTTTACAGATATTAGAAAATACAGAATCAGTACCTAATTTTAAAAAATGGCAGTTATATATTAAATTAAAATCTGTCTATAAACAGTAAATATAAATGTAGGCAAGTGTGTTTCACAAAATAGTATCATGACTATAAGGACTAAAATCTGGAGATCCAGAAATGAAGTAAATCATTATCTACAGTCTTCCCCAAAATTTATAACTCCTATGTTTTTCTTGGATTTTTATTATTTATTATACAAAGCATGAATATATCTAAATTATAAAGGATTTTAAAATTAGATAGTATGTAAAATGAAATATATTAGAGTTCTCTCTTCCTTCTCACCCTGTTACGCTTCCCCAGAGGAGTTAACACTGTTAGCAGTTTGGTGTTTTTTATTTTTTTTTTAAATACATTCCTATGTTCATATATAGGTAATTTCCCGTTTACTTATAAACACAGAACTTACATGATAGAACATTTACAAAAGGGAATGTTACATAATGGAGTTTTACACAAATGAAACTTGTTTACATAACAAAATACAAAACTTCGTAAGTACGTAGAGAGCTACCTCATTCCTTTTAATATTTTCATACTATAACATAGTGTGAGTATAGCATGGTTTGCTTAACCTATTATTGAACATTTTGGTATTCTGCAATTTTTCACCATTATGAAAAATGCCTACAGTGAATGCCTTGGTGTACAGACGTTTTTTTACACGTGGAATATTGAGTCAAATGATGTACTCATTAAAGATTTTGATAATTACTGACATACTGCCCTCAAGAAATGCTCTACCAAGTTACACTCTCACTCATAACCTATAAGGTTGCCAATAATGGACTTATAAAAAAAGTAATTATTACCTTTAATAAGTTTCAATTACCTATTTGACTCTTTTAAAAGCTATTGCATAAAGTTATTCTAATCTTTTTTTGTAGTTTTCTAAACATAAGGCTGTTCTATCTACCTATTTATTTATCTACCCATCTCTGCCATTTAAATGCCATTATTATAAGAGTAATAACAGCAGAAACTGTGCTCCAAAAATAGAAAAAATAACATAATTTCTTTTCAAATATGCTTATAATTCCTTAAATATATTTTGCATTAAATATATGTGCATGATTTTAACCACAGTATAAGTAGAGAATATTAATTTACTTTGGAAGCATTATACATAGTTATTTATGATAGTTTTCCAGAAACTGTGCTTACCTGTGTAACTTTTATATGATCATGGGGTGTAGGTTCACATAATCCAGTTAAATCAGGATTATAACTCCTCCCGTCAGGATAAAGATAGCTGAATTTTGAAACATAAACATTATTAGAAATATAAACCTTTTTCATTGCATTTAAGGTTATATAATCTATTTTCAAACAGTCTGATGTTTACTTTTCATTCAAGCTGTAACTTCTCTAACCATTCACGTAATATTACAAGTTAATCTTTAGAATATCTGGAATCTAGAAATCATTTTCCTATGAGAAACGCATAATAAATATGAGCTCAGCATCTAAGAAATCATTTTCAATTAAATACCTTTAATATGTATCCTTTAGGTAAGTTAAACGTTTACTTCAGTAGTCACTTATGTACTATTTCAAAACTACTTTGAATATATGTGTATTTGCAAGTATTATGTCTGTCACTTGAAGCATGGTTAATGTTATCTGCATCATTTTATACCACCTTTAACATCACATGGAGAGAAAAACAGAATTAAAACTACAATTTTCCTGCCAAAATAATTCTAACACCTTGTGGTGTTCCTGTTCTCCAGCTTCCCAATTCATTCTTCTGACTCCTCTCCACTCAGCCCAACACACCGTTTAAAGAAAAAATAGAAAAAATTATATAATTTCATGTTCCATTTACTTCAAATCAAGCTAGAAACAAAGAACCTAGAAACGTAAGTTCCATTATAATAGAGAACTGCAGTCTGAAATAAAAGTTACAGTAATAATGCCATCTTGCTGTATTAAAAATCAGTTCTACCCCTTACTCATAAATTATTTTTAGAAATGAAAAACTAATGTGTTATTAAATAAAAAATAAATGGCAATATTAAGGTTAGATTTTTTCCAAATCATTAAATTCTGTTTACTTCTTTTTAATACTTTTCTAATCTATGTGGCGTAAGTGAAAAATTAAGAATATAATATTAGGGAGGTAAATATTTTCAAAGATAAAAGTATACTAAAGTTAATCTGTGAAATAACAAAAATATCTATCCTTAAATGAAGAGTCTACACTTTAGTAAATTCCAAAGAAGTAAGTCTTAAAATTTACCCAGGGAAACCAGAAAAATGAATGTATAGGACAGACAATTCTCATATGGTTAGGGACAGGTAAGTGAGATAATGTTTTTCTTTTTTAACACTTAGGAAAAGGAGCTGATTATATCTGACTATGAAACAAATTTAGTGTGTCATTATGGTGGGGGGCAGCAAATTTCTAAACATATTAAATGAGGAGCAAAAGCTGATAAGTAACTTTCTTTCTATATCCTAAAATGGCCATTTGAAAATACATCTGATATATTACAATATACAGATATATTCTCTACATATTATTAAATAAAAAATTTTTTAAATCCATTTCTATCAAGTCAATTCCAACTCACAGCGAGCCTATAGGACAGGGTAGAACTGCCCCCTAGAGTTTCCAAGGAGTGGCTGGTGGATTTCGAACTGCCAACCTTTTGGTAAGCAGCCAAGCTCTTAACCACTGTGTCACCAGGGCTCCATTAAATATACTGTTGTTGTTGTTAAGTGCCATCGAGTAGGTTCCAACTCATAGCGACCCTATGTAAAACAGAACAAAACACTGCCTGGTCCTGCGCCATCCTCACAATCATTGTTATGCTTCAGTCCATTGTTGCAGCCACCGTGTCAATCCATCTTGCTGAGGGTCTTTCTCTTCTTCACTGACCCTCTACCTTACCATGCATGATGGTAAATATATAGATACATATATATCTATAAATATCATATTAAATTCTAGGGATTCAAAAAAATCTTACGTAAACTTTTTCAAAAACATTTTGCCATCTGTCTTTCTCAATATATCACATTTCAAAAATATGTGAAAAATCAAGAAAAATTAAAAATTAAAGATTATATTAATGATAATAAGATTGCTAGAGGAAAAGTTAAAAGGTTCTATTTAACCTACAAGAAGCCAATTCCACAATTACTGTCCTCATATAAAAGGATGCTGCTGATGACCATCCTTCAATGGCAGTGAAGGAGTAAATATATTGATTAGTTATCAAAATAAACCTTTTTTAACACTTAGGTCATAAAATACTGTATTAACTAAAAGAATAGCTGACCCTGATAATAGCTGTTCTGCAGGAGAAAGATGTGGTAGCCTGCTTCCAAAAAGATTTACAGCCTTGGAAATCCTATGGGGCAGCTCTTCCCAGTCCTACAGGGTCACTATGAGTCAGAATCGACTCGAGGACAGTGGGTTTTTGTGTGTGTTTTTTATAACAGCTGTGCCAGATGATATCATGTCACTGATCTTAAGAATGTTTATTTAATATAATAAAATCGATTTTAATCTACTCTATCTCTAAAGTTTAAATTTAACTAGCCAAGTCCCTCTGAAGACTTATGTGTGTGTGTTTGTAAATATTACAGTTAACTTCCAAAGGAGTTAATCTGCAAAGGAGTTCATAAACTAGACTCTACAGATTACAATATTGTAACTTGTTACTTTGACTCACTTTGAAAAACAGATTAAAGGTATTATAACAATACAAACACACTATATCACAATACTCCATCTACAGGTTTGTCCACTCATACCCTCTTATTAATGAATTAAAACTTTAAAGTACATTTTCTTCTAAAAATAAAAAGCCTGTAATAGTGACGAATCGTAAGCTACAGATATGAATCTCTGATACACCAGAGGTAAGAAATAAATAACTGAGAACAGCAAATTTATGAAAATTAAAAAAGAAAAGAAACACATCTGGTACTACAGCTTGCCATATACCTCATATGTAACTGTATCTTGACAGCTCATAGATTGAAGAAAAAAAAAATGAGTTGTTTTTCTGCACATAAATTCCACCATTACATATATGTGTTTTTTTTACAATTACTTTGTAAAAGGAAAAGCTTAAATCATTTGCTCTTTTCTAACTCCAGTGAGCCTTCTCTTCCTAGATTCCTATCACAATCCACAATGCAGCAAGCTGGATCTCACTATGTCCTTGAGTGACCCAGCAAGGCAAGGGCAGAGGAAGGCAGCATGAAGTGGTGCTAAAATACCAAAAAAGGATGGAGGAAACTGTACACTATGAAAATGAATGAGAAGGACCTGATATATTTACTATGAAGGGGCCTATCACTTGGTCCAAACTGTGTGTGTGGCAAAAAAGTCATAAATCTGAGAAACAAAGCAGAGGGACTTACTTGTATTTAAGTTTTAAAAAAACAGCAGATAAACTAAACATAGCCATTGCTATATAAATTTGGATTATCAATTTCTTATTCGTGTTAATAAAAGAGGATACAAAGCGAAAAGCAATAAAGATGTGAATAAAGAAAGGATGAGAAGAAGAACATCTAGCACAACCAACCAAAACAAAAAGTAAAACTAGCAATTTGTGGGGTATACAAGGCAAGAGAAGTCAACTACCTGAAATAATTACCTCTCAATATATATATAAGGAGCTGTGGTGGTGCAATAGTTAAGCGCTCAGCTGCTAACCGAAAGGTTGGCAGTTCAGACCCACCAGCCACTCCTCGGGAGAAAAGACGTGGAGATCTGCTGCTGTAAAGATTATAACATAGGAAACCCTATGAGGCAGTTTTACTTTGTCCTCTAGGGTTGCTACAAGTCAAAGTCAACTTCATGGCACACAACAATAATAATATATACATAATGAGCCCTGGTAATGCAACGGTTAAGCACTGAGTGGTTTGAACCCACCCAGTAGCTCTGTGGGAGAAAAGACCTGGTGATCTCCTAATGATTATAGCCTAGAAAATCCTATGGTACAGTTCTACTCTGTCATATAGGGTCGCTTTGAGTCAAAATAGGCTCTCGAGAGCACACAACAATATATACATAGTTTTACGTTTATTTTCAAACTACTTTTAAGTCCCATTTTCCTACAAAAAACATTAACTCATGTTGTAATTTGATGCTGAAATTTACTTGCTATAACACACAGCTAGATTCAAATAATTAGGTTACTTTAAAATGCCTATTTTAATAAATAATGAAAACAGGAACATCCATTTCTTAGTGTTGAAATAAAAAAACAAACAGCCAGATCATCAGTTTCACTAAGCATTCTCGATTTTTCCAATTTGTGAGCAATAAGCACTCTGACTCTCACATTTCTCATACTTACAATCCTTCTCTGCTGCCGTCAATCAGAGCTTGAAATAAGGGCTTGTTATGAGGTATGGTCTGTAAGATGTTGCCATCCCCCGTCACATAGCCAATGGCCCACTGTCCCAATCGAGTGCAGCTTAACCGAAATATGTAGCTGAAAAACATGAGAAAATGATGTGTAATCACATTCAAAACGTATGCTAACTGCTAAACAATTTATTCAGGATTTTTTTGAGCAAAGGAAAGAAAAAAAACAATCCTTTAGAAGACCTGAGATAAATTTCTGTGTTTTTAATTTATTTAACACCACTGTACTCCAAGTATCTATCTGTAAAAGAAGCACTCATAATATACTTTTTTAAATTACTCTAGGGTAATGTGAATAAAAAATTGCAATTGTAAGCTATAAGGTGATTTATTGCCATCCCCATCAAGAGTGCTGTATATGAAAGCGCTAGTGGATGAATTCGCTCTGACATAAATCATTTTTGGAAACAGTCAAGTAAAAATAAAACAAGTAAGTAAAAATTTAATTTGTCCACCTCAGACAGAAATTGAGCCAGTTTCCACTATGGAATTCAATATGCTGACTTGCAATTTTAATATTAAAATGATGTGTTATTTAATTGTTAAATAGCTTGTTTAAAAATAATATTCTTTCTTTCAAGCATTCCAGCCACCCATCTTTAAACAGAAGCTCAAAAGAGGTGAATCACATTAATGAGAAGGCAAACTAGATATGTTCATGGATGCCATTTAACCATGTGAAGTTCAGTATCAGCTTTAGAAAGTTAAAACAGTTCAAAAATATAATCAAATATAAGACAATTCCCTTAAAATTAATCCCAAATAACAAAAGACACTGACTTGGCTTTAAATTCAGCATTATCGTTTATTTATTCTTCAGCTATCTATTACTTACTTCATTTTAGACATTTCTCTTTACTTAAGTGTACTGCACTCAAACTTGTCATCATGATGTCCATATTTGAATTTCATAACCTATTAAGCAGACCAAAAGTAGGTCAACTTAATCAACTGGTTAATCCATATCTGAATTTCATAACCCATCAAGTGGACCAAAAGTAGGTCAACTTAATCAACTGGCTAAATTTTGGTACTCTAGCTGCTGTCCCTGAGTATACCTGGGTAAATCAAAATGATTAATGTGCTCAGTGCTAACAGAAAGGTTGGTGGTGTTTCGACTCCACCCAGAAGCACCTCCAAAGACAGGGCTGGGGATCTACTTCCAAAAAACCAGCCACTGAAACACTATGGAGTACAGTTCTACTCTGACACACATGGGGTTGTCATGAGTTGGAATCAACTTGCCAACAACCAATGTTTATTTTAGCTGCTGTATGTATGTGGCAGATATAATATCTCTTAACATACATTAGTAACTGATGAATCAAGTATACTGTAAAACTAATTTTACAAGACAATATCCCGTATATAATAGCTATATAGTCTTTGGATCTAATTAACTTGCATATTTAATAGTGTAATATGATTTTGTCTTTCAAGAAAATTCGGTCTTTAAAGAAAGGGAGAAGTGATTTTCTTAATTTTAAGAGCTTGTGTAAGTTACAGAACCTTTGTAAAGGGCTTTTCTAAGAAGTCTAAAAACATATTCATCTAGTTAGCCTGAAAATACGGTATCATTCTGTCAACTGCTGGCATTCTTAATCCAAATCAGATAAAATAATTCTACACAGACTTATGGTTGTAAAGTACCAAAAATAAAAGAAAGTTGAAATAAATTATAATTGGGAAGATCACTTTTAAACTACTACATAAGAAATTAATATGATAAAATTCTTTTCACATAAAAAGTCAAATGTCAAATAGAAATCTTCAAGACGTGTGTGCACTACTGATTTCAGCAAGACTTCAAGAGCATGCTATTAAAATGGAGAAAATAATCACAAATCTGCATTACAGTAGTTTTAAAAGTAATTCTAGGTTTATTCATATATTAAGAATCACAAAAGCATATTTGTGAAGTTGCTCAGTTTTTAACCAATGCCCTTATCTGTTTTAAGATGGTGTTTCTAAAACTGACGCTTACAGAGAAGGTTCAAGCAATTAACAGAGATCAGCGAGAACCATAATATGGTTTTTTAGAGCCATTTCTTCCTCTCATACACTTTTCTCCAATTCGGTTTCACTTGCATGACACTTTTTCATCATTTGAGGCTGAGCCTTTTTTGTTAGTAGCTAACACCCCCACCACCACCGTCATGAAGTAAATTTTTGCTTTAATTTTAGCACCCTGGTCTCTTAAGTTACATGCTTATCTTAATCAGATAAATTTATGTTTGGAGGGCAGTTGACAGTTCAAGGCTACTTGGTAAGACTAAAAGTTATTCAATGAATATTTCACTCCAATTCCCAAATATAACTTCATCAGGCAACTAATGATTTTGTCAGTTGGATCCCAATGAAGCACAAGCTAAAGAACCTAAATAAGTACAGAATAGGCCAGACTATCTTCTTTACCATAAAGCCAAAGAGAAAATATCACATAAACGGCTTTAGTTTACATTTAGCAGATCAAACAAAATAATTTCCCCAAAACTCTCACGTTAAATTTGTATCGCTCCATAATTCCAATCACATCACATCTTTCAATCATATTCCAGGAACAAGAAGATACTTGATATGATGCCAATCAAGAGAGTAAAAATTATGCAAAAATCGAGAAATTAATTTGCTCTGTAAACCCTCATCTAAAATACAATAAAAAAAATAAATACGCAAAAAAAAGGTAATGAGAGAAACTGGAATAACAAAATGGTTTGTCTAAGCCACTGTTAACATGTAAAATATATGACCAGCTCTAATGGTCACAATGAGAATCAACTCTCCTTAATCTAAACAAAAGACTTCAAGGGGAGTAGAACCGTTTTCAGTACCCACTGCCTCTTTTTTAACGCAACACATAATTCTTTAAAGAAAAGAAATAAAGTAAAACAAAGATAGAAATGTTCACTGCAGTAGGGGAAAAAAGGAATCAACTTAAAAAGATTATTAAAGAACAAACCCCATATGCACTACAAGTTTTAAAAAAATGAGGTTACAAACAAGGAAGACTTTTAAGTTATCAAATCCATTCCTAAAATGAAATCACCCCTGTATAAAAACCAGTGCACTAACAGACACTGGAATGGCCTCTGACTAAAATGTGAACACTCAAAGGGTAGGTCTCCACTGTCATTACTGCTATACCCAGCACACTGCATGCCATAGTGTGCAGGTCCCATAGCAAAAATGCCCACTGTGTGCCTAATACATTTCTAGAAGGGATATATGGGGAAATACACCAAACCAGAGAAAAGACATATTTTCTGGTCCCATATTTGCTATTAATGAGGTATAATTCCTTGTCAAAAGCCAAACAGGTTGACCAAACAGTCAGCTTCTCTGAGCCTTGCTCAGTTTCACTGTCTAGAAATAAAACATAAATTCTGAGGCTGTAAAGAAGCATGAGGTATTATGGAAGAAGACTGCAAAGACATGAAACTGGTTAGGATTTTAACACTGAGCTGTATCATGAACTTAAGTATGTTTATCAGAGTCAAACTGCATATGTCTTGAAAGATACCTTAAAGGAATGAACACAAAACTGATTCGTCTTTAGCATCATATTCAAGTAAGTATTCAAATCTATCTTTATGATTTTATACACAAACATGGGTGTCATAAAAACAGTCAATATGTTAATGCCCTACCCCATTTAGGAAGTCAGACGATTAATGGATCTCTAAGTTTCTCAAACAATGATAGTACCACATTCCCTTTCACTTTATGAACAATTAGTTTAGGAATAAACACATTGGATCAAATTAAAGGACTCCATTAAGAGGCAGCATTTTGGTTTATGAGCATTATTTTCCCCCAGGGCTGTTACTGATTCACTGAGGAATGACCACGGAGGATTTTTCATCCTTAGGTATACGACGTGGTATTACTGCTGCAAAGACTCACCTTCCGGGTTTGGTGCTGTATTTCTGCAACCGTGCTTTGACTTCATCATACGTGAGAAATGCCATGTAGCCTGGATGCGTCACAGCTAAGAAATTCCAATTCCGTAAAATAGAACCCCAAGGCTGAAAATATAAATAAATGAAAAGGAATTAGCCAGAGAACAGCAACTACCTATTTATTACATATCAATCCATCATCTAACACACTTGCAAAACTCTCTTGGATACTATTAAAGTTTAATAAGCTTATGTGGATTAGGTCAACTTCTGTCATCTAATAGCACACATTTAACAGCTTATTCTTTTTTGGAGAAACATGATTAGGTAGAACATACATTTACGGAGAACAGAAGAAAAATCAGAGAATCTCTTCTCAACTGAGTCTATTCTCAAAAGAGCATTTGTGATCATTTTGAAACATAAATCACATCACTCTTCTGTGCAAAATCCTCTAACTCTGAGTAAAAGCCAAAGCCTGGAAGGACTACAGAGTTTGGCTCCCCAGTTTCATCTCTGACCCCCTCTGCTTACAGCTCTCACCCTTTCTTCTGGCCTCTTTGCCGCTGGCTTGATGGGAAAGCTCTCTCCCACCTTAGAACCTTTGTATATGTTGATCTTCCACATGAATTATTGTTCCCCAAATATCCACCTGATTCCTCTCTTCAAATGTCACTTCTTCAATGACCACCCTATTTAAAACTGCAACCTCCCATCATATTTCTTACCTCCCTAGGGGTTTGTTTGGTTTACAACTGTATCCTCAGCATCTAGTCTGGCACCTAAAGCTAATAGCTGTTCAGTCCATATTTGCTGAATGAACAGAGAAGGAAGAAAGAAGGCAAGGATGAATAAAAGGCTATAAAACATATGGGTGTCTTGTCTAAGAGAATTTGCTTTAAATATGAATTCTGTCAACAACTAGTTACTATATGATCATGGACATGTTATTTGTCCTCTAATCTTAATTTTCTTCCCTGAAAATGAGTATTAGTTCCTACTTCATAAGGTTATTGTGAGGCTTAAATGAAATAATACAGGAAAAACACTTAACACAGTAATGCCATATAGTAGGTATTCAGTAAACTCAATTATTATCATCATGATTATCAGTATCAGGCTCCCCATTTTATAGAACAAGAAACTGTACAATAGAACTTAAGTGATCTGACAAAGGTTACACATTAACCGTAAGGTCCATGAGGGCAAGGAACATGCTTGTCTTGCTCGCCAATGGGATAACAGCACCCATGCATAGTATCAGATACACTGTAATCAGGCAGCAAGAACTGTTATTAAACAGATCCTCTAACTAGTGATTTGTCTCAAAGGCCGTGACTCCTAGGTGAGTATTCTTCCCATGGTAACACACTATTGTACTCACAGTAGATTCATCCTTAGACAATTAAAATTAGAAAAGGTTTAGGGTTTAAAAGTAAGGTACGTAGCAATCTTTTACAGAAATGCATTGGTTTGTATCAGTCTAAGATTCTCTCAATGTCACTAGCCATCCCTCCAGTTGCCAAGGCAAGAGAAGAAGGAAGTTGGTGACAGACAATTTTGCTTGAGGGTATGGATGAATCATCTCTGCAATACTTTTAAGGCTGAAGCTACATTAAAGCCAAGGAATTGGCAGTATACTCTATCCGATGTGCCAAATTATTAATTAAATCTTCTCCATAAAAGAAAAAGAAGACATTTTCAGTTGCCAAATTAAAGTAGTTGAAATAGTCATCCTAGATATGAATCGTGCTTTTGTTTGTTTTGAGACTTGTTCCTTATTATTGTTAAGCAAGTTTCAAATTTACGAGGCGGAATTCTTCAAGGATATAGCCCTTGGGATGAGGATAACAAGGAAAAGAATGATTTAGTCATGAAGAGAAAGCTTGGACATAACAGGAAAAATCTTCAGGGTATTTCCCTATCATACTAAAAAAATCTACTGGTGTGGGAGAGATCTCCGTGGAACACCATTACGAGAGGCTCTGGCTATGTGCTTGAAAAAATAAAATAAAAATGGTTTTTAATTTTCTGTTCAAGGCATGTCTCAAAACTGCATAAAACAATACCTGGAAGAATACAACCATATGTTTAAAAGAAAAAAAGAAAAAAGTGAGAGAGAGAGAAAATGCTATTTTAGGCACTGGTTTTTGTTTTGATCTACTCCCCCATCTACAAAGGACAAGGATGGAAAATAATACCAAATACTTGCATCACTTCAATAAAAGTCCATATAAATTAACTGAAGAGATGTTCTAAAAATGCAGAGAGCCAAACACAAATCAAAATACAAGTGAAAAAAATACAAGTGAAGCCTTGAGCCAACAGCTACAGTATTTAGCAATCATTTCTTAGTACATCACTCAGAAAGCCAGCTTCTTACTACAAAAATATTTATGTAATAGAGTCTGTGTACAGTTTTCTTGTAAATGCAACCCACTCAAAACAGTCAGAAACATGTGGTAGTTATGTTTTGTTTGTTTTAATTATTTTGTCAAGTCATGGTTTAAAAAAGCAAAACAAAGTGTTTCAGGAACAAAATTATTTTTGTAATTTGTTTTCAGATTAAAAGAAATACTTTCACACATACCAGAACAAAATTATTTTTACATTCTTACATGACTACAGAAATTAATGAAGTGAATTAAGGAGACTTACGCATCCATTCTCCCAAATGCTACTATTTTCAAGAATAGCCATTTACTGACTTACAACTTATATAGCAGAGGGAGGCCTTGGCTAGTCTGCCCAGAAACTCTCTCTCCTTCCTTGCTACAATCAGTAACCTTCCCCCTCTTTTTTTTCTCTCTCCCTATTCCACTGGTGCAATAAACTCCATTCTCAGATCATTCTTTCCTTATTCTGCCACATCTCAAATACAGCCGTCCATTTCTCAACAACCCAGTCTCCTCCAGTAGTGGGGAAAATGGGGAGAAAAGGAGCGGCATTCCCAGGGAGACGGAAGAAAGAAGTAAATTCCAAATGCTTCCATTCCAGGATTTTAGTTCCTGCCAATCAATCCCAGCATCACTGAACTACCTAGAGAGAAGAATGAGAAGGTGATGGAGCCGGAGAAAGAAGAGAGAATGAGGAAGATAACCACTACAAAATCCTTCTGATCACTACCCAGCATTTGTTCAAGTTCTGGCTAGATATCAGAATAAGGGAAGACAAGAAGAAAGGTAATAAGCATCCAGCGCTCTTACTTTTTTCAGTTCCTAAACAATCCTCAACTTTATCTCCTGGCCTCTGCTGACTCCTTTAAATCCTTATGCCAGCTTCACTATTCCAGACTTCAAATTCTGAGAGTATACCTTATCCTCTTTCAGATCCAACTCTGTTAAAATATCCTAGCCTCAAATATTTCAGAACTAGAAGAAGTCAATGCCAACTAATCAACAAAATCATTGCTGCAACAGAATATATGTTCAGGTAATTCCAATATTAACAAAATGCATATTTTTATACAGAATACTTGGATATACCTTAAGAAAATTGTTACTCACTTTTTTGAAATGGTGTTATTTTTTTTTAATTGTGTAAAATTAAAAGATCTACTTCTCTATACGTAAAACCAATTTTATTGTATCTCAAGGCAGATGTATTAGAATACAGTCAAAGCATTTGAATAATGAGTATAGAAACCAATGGAAGGGAAGAATCTAAGAAACATATAGTGACATTAGTATTTTTTTTTAGCTACTTTTGTAATTAACATGTTTTAAAAGTGACTAGGCACTTTTTGGAGCCCTGCTGGTGAAGTGGTTAAGAGCTCAGGCTGCTAACCAAAAGGCTGGCAGGTGGAATCCACCAGCTGGCTCCTTGGAAACCCCATGGGGCAGTTCTACTTTGTCCTATAGGGTCCCTATGAGTCAGAATCAACTCGACAGCACACAATAACAACAGGCACTTTTTGGTTCACAGGCAAGATTGTGATTTTTTGTTATGAAAAACTTTATATAGTAGCTCAACTCATTTTCCTCTTCCATTCTACTGAACATAAATAATGTCCACAAGCTTAGAGCAATAAGGGCACTATTAGAGAAGTAAGGACTGTGTTAAAGTGAAACAGCTCATGAGCAAATGTGTGCAGATTAGATAAGCTTTTAATTCATATTGTTATCCTCATACCTTTAATATATATATATAACTCTAAGGCATTCTAGTATGTAATATGCACACTAAAAAGGCATTCAGACTTCCCCCAGAAACAGGCTCTTCCTCAAATGAGCAGTTAGGTATCATGTATGAAAATCACTTTTGCCCTCTTCCTTCACAAGGTTGAGTAGCAAAGCTACCATTTAGAATATCTTTGAATCATGTTAAATAAATGGAGTATTTATTCAGTAAAAGTATCAAAAACCTTTAATAAAAAGGAGAGATTCCATTACAAAATGATCAGTATTCAAGTGACACAATTATTTTTCTAAAATGTATCATAATTCATTGAAAAAGCGTAAGCGGACAGCACATATACACCAAGGGGATAATCATGAAACTATAAAATCTGAAAAAACACAAAAATTCACATTCTGGAGAGTAATGTATATAATTTCTTGCCCTAGATGTGTAGGTAGAATTATGATTTTGAAATTGTAATAAAGTAAAATGTATCCTGTAAGTATTTTCGACAAGAGTTAATTTGCCTTCTGTTAATGAGTTCTTTCATAAATTAAAAGTTAATCCCATGCAATGTTGTTTTCTTAAATAAATCAATCACCCCAATCCTTGCACACTAGTGCCAAGCAAAGTTATAAACCAGAGAAGAAAAATTCTTACAATGTGGTAAACATGAAAACCAATATTACACTCTAACATTTATTGAAAGCATGTTTCAAGTAGAATAAATCTTACTTCAGACTAAAATAATAAAAAGTCAAGTCAGAATATAAGCCTGGCTTTCTATTCAGTTTACCTCGGCCAATAATTTATATTATTAGTTAGAAATTTTGAGTAGGAATCTTTTATTCTGTGAATATTTGATCAAATTCCATAGATTATATTACAATTTTGTGGCACAGCCAAACTCGAAACTCAAATTTCAAGTCTTCAAAATCAAGACAATTCCATTAAAACATGTAAAAGAACAAAATAATAGCATCTGCCTTACCTCATATGATTATACCTGCTTCTGAATAGTTAAGTGAGGTAATCGTGGAGCAATGATTAAAATACAAAACAATAAACAGAGCAAGAATGTTCATTTCAGTGTTGATTATATTAAGGGAGAAGCAGAAAAAAAAATCTAAGTTTTCCAAAAGAGGGATTTGTTAAATTAAGACTGATATGTTATTTTTATGGAATATTATATAGAAACTGAAAATTGAAAATTACATTGATGAAAAATATTTACTGACATGGAACATGTTCATATGATTGAATGAGAAAAGCGGTTTTAAAACAGTACCCACCACAATACAATTCTATACAGAATAGTCTGCTATTGCTGTTTTCTACTTCCCTTTTCTCCTAATGAATGAGAAAGGCAAAAAGAGAAGATGGGATACAACTCTAGTAACTGCACACCACCAATCCTTTAAATGCTGCATTCTATCAGTTACTAGGCTGAAAACATCAACAAAGTAAAGTGAGAAACTCCCCGTTGCTATCGAGTTGATTCTGACTTACAGTGACCCCACAGGACAGAGCAGAACTGCCTCCCAGGGTTACCAAGGCTGTAATCTTTCCAGAAGCAGATTCTCCCGTGGAGTTGCTGGTGTGTTCAAACTTCCAATCCTTTTGTTAGCAGCCTAACACTTAAACACTGTGCCACCAGGGATCGAGAAACTAAATACGGAGTTTAAAATAAAGCTCCTTTGCATGAATCCTCTAAGCTGACAAGCAACTACTAGACTCACAGCACTGATACGACAAACTTAAACGAAATGACTCACTCTAAACTTACAGCAATGCCAGAAAACTTACTCCCAACGGCTTGCTTTAAAATTAGACTACCAAGGATTTGACTACTTTTGTAGGTGCGTATGTGTGTGAGAGACAAAGAAGGAAGGGGAGGGGAGTGAAGAAGAGGAGTGGAGAAGAGTGGAGAGTGGAGAGGAGAAGAAAGGGAGGAGAAAAAGGAGGAAGACACAGCCGAGGAGGAGGAGGCTGGAGGGATGGAAAAAGGGAGGGAGGGAGGGAGAGAGGGAAATGGGGATGGACACATTAAGCAATACAAAACTTACCTGAAATAGCCTGGTAAAAATATCAAATTCAAAAACTGAAATGTAATCATTGCAAGTTAAATCAATTGTTGATTTTAGAGCCATTGCTTCCAAGCCAGAGCTAATTTGATGGACCTCATGAAGGCACTGTCTGAATACTTTCCATGGTACAATAGTTCTGTACAAAAAGAAAAAAGAAATTAAGTGTCATTTAAGACATACTTTCTATTCAAATAGTACAAGTCAATCATAGTATTAATACAATTACAATTGTATTAAAAAGCAAATAGTTGAGAATATTGTTCACAATTCAGAACACATGCAATGGTTTCTGCTAACTGGATTATTTTTCACTTACAATATGATAAAAATCTAAGCGAATTTTTCACTGAAAACAGCCCTTGGCTATCATGGTATCTCTAGAAATACATCAGAAAGAAGGTATTAGGTCAAAGCCCTGTGTGTCAGAAAGTCTTCATTTGTGTATACAAGGTTAGTTAACCAAAATCAAGGTTAAATTCTCCCCACGAGGCAGTTCTACTCTGTCACATGGGGTTGCTATGAGTCGGAATCTACTCAATAGCACACAACAACAACATTTATTTCCTGAAAAAAGTTATAAAATGATGGGTCCACATAACAGAAAAAATTGCTTACTCACTGCATAAAAGAGTAATGTGTATCTACCATTTCCAGATAGTTAAGGTGAAAAATTATCGAGACATTTCCACCTTCACTCCAGTGTTTTCTGCATAGATGAAAGGCACATGTTATCTAATCTTCACTATTAATGCAAAGAGGAAGATAACCACACTGGCTATCTTATGGGAATACAGTCAACATTTAGTCATTAATTTATTAAATATCACGTATCAAAATTTTGAATAGATAATGCATTTCCATAGATCAAAAGTTTCGAACCACACAGAAAGCCATCCAGAAGAAAAATCTCTCTCTCAACCTATCCCCTGCCTGAGCAGTTTCCAACATTCAGCCACCTTGCCTCTACCAGGAAAACAGGAAACACTCATTACTCATTTCTGAGTTAACCTTCTGGCTTTTAGGATGCTAACTGCCAATTCCTGAATAGGCAGAGAAAAAAATTACTATAAATATAAATGTATGTATGTATGTGTGTGTGTATATATGTAGTTTTTTTATTAGTGTTTTCACAAAATGACAGCATAAGAGCTATACACACCCTCCACCCTCCTCTTATAAGACTGCAAATATGTAAATCTTAGGATTTTCTTCACCAGTGTCTCTTGACAAATAAAAGATACAGACTTCCTGGACTAAGTGTATATGGATTTCCTGCCTGGCCCCTCCTATGCTGATCCTCTCTGAGAAGCATCACCATAAATACACAAATTTCCTATTCTTTCAATAGTTACCTATTGCAGGGTTGCCAAACTTTATCACATTCGTGAGACCCAACCCTAGATATTCTGATTCATTAGGAATAGGGTGGGGCCTGAGAATTAACATTTCTAACAAGTTCCCAGGTGATACTGACATTGTTGGTCTGGGGATCATACACTGAGACCCACTGATCTACTGCATTTATTAATTGCTAAAGCAAGGTAAAACCAAACCCGTTACCGTCAAGTCGATTCTGACTCACAGCAACACTACAGGACAGAGCAGAATTGCTGCATAGGGTTTCCAAGGCGCAGCTGGTGGATTTGAGCTGTCGACCTTTTGGTTAGCAGACAATCTCTTAACCACCGGAGTCCTGGTGGTACAGTGGTTAAGAGCTTGGCTGCTAACCAAAAGGTCGGCAGTTTGAATCTACCAGCCGCTCCTTGGAAACACTTTGGGGCAGTTCTACTCTGTCCTACAGTGTCCTTATGAGTCAGAACTCACTAGATAGCAGTAAGTTTGCTTTTTGGTTTAAGGCAACGTACTGCGGGGAAATACAATTATGGAAATATAAAATACCATCTCTGTCCTTGAAGAACACACTTTAGGGGGAGAAATAAGACGTAAGGTTAAAGAATGTGGGGCGGTATATAAGGAACTGCTGGTTAATGCAATACACAGTAAGGGCTGAAGGAATTTTGAGGGTAGGGGAGTGGACTGTGGGAAATGGAATAAATGAATGGTGAGGTCAGTGGCATCACTAGTTTAGTGCCATCCAATGTGGTTAAGTCATAATGTCACTCCCCCCATGGACCTCTGCCCATACCAGATCATACAGAACCCTGAGTAACATTTTTTGTACTAATGTTACTTATAAACTGTAATTCCCATATATCACTCCTTTTCCTTTAATTACTACTTCATTCTCAAAAAAAGTTATTGATATAGGTCCACAAATACTAATTACCACAATATTGTAGCTAAAACATCAGAAAATTTGACAAAATCAGAGACTATAAAAACACCAGAAGCAATGAAAATAACAGCACATGCTTTTAGCATGTGCAGATGAAATCATGTGATTCGAACCATTATTATATTTGGGTAACAATGACCACTCTGACCTGCAGCGCATTTATAAGGTCCAAAAAGTAAATTAGCATAGAGTCTTAGCCTTGTAGGTATATTGATACATGTAAGCTCAGCTTACGAAAAATGTTTTTGTTGTTGAAACCAACTACAAGGATATTTTTATAAAAAGTAATAAATACTGCTGAAACACTGTATAGAAATTTTACAGACAGTCATTTTGGCGTCACCCTCTCTGACGGTGTCACCCGGCTGGTCTGCACCCCCCAAACCCCTCTACTGACGCCACTCAGTGAAGCAGACTTACCATGCTGTATTCATAAGAATTTTAGGTCTTATGTACCATTAAAAGAAAAAAACTGAGGCTTGATACCTCAAAAGGCTTTTAAAACTCTGTGTATGAAAAAAACAGGAAACCACAGAGAACTGAAGAAATATACCACATCAGATGCCATTTAGAAGAAAAACACGTCAGACTCTGATTAAGGTTAACAAAATGCCACTGTTTTAAAAAGCACAAGGGAAACCTTTAATAACATTAGAATGCTATTGATTTATGATGAGAAGTGTAAACATGCAATCATGCCCAGCTTTATTACAGTTATCATTAAAGTAGTACCTTAGAAGCACATTCTTCATTTCCAAATTAAAGTTTTCAAATACTCAACACAGAAAAGGGACAAGCACCATGATGTTTCAAATAAAAAACTAAAATAAAATAACTGAAGAACTACTGTTTTAAGAATGGAATATTTTATCTTTTGTATGAAAAAGTTAAGGGGAATTTGTTTTGTGCACAAAGTATATGAAGTAAATACACTTCCAAAATATACATTTCAGTATTTGTTGCCATAATAAAGATTATCCTCATCAGTACTTAAGGTGCTTACAAATCTTAACTCCTTTGGGCAAACAATAATTTCCCAGAGCAAATTATGAAAAATGTGCAGATGTCTAAAATTTTACTATGATATACCACTTCAAATAACCATTTTCAAAGAGACAATCTACATTTCCACGGTACTTGTATACATACTCGGACCTGGTGGCACAGTGGTTAAGAGCTCAGCTGCTAACCAAATGGTTGACAATTTGAATCCACCAGCCACTCCCTGGAAACCCTGGGCAATTCCACTCCGTCCTATAGGATCGCTATGAGTTGGAATCGACTCAACGGCAAGGGGTTTTGTATAAGTAAGACTTCGTCACAGTTCACCTCTGATAAATCTAAGCTCCAAACAGACATTCACTGGAACCACAATCAAGGGTAGGAAGAGCTATTAAGAAGAAAGGCCATTATTTGGTTAATGTGTATACAGAAGTATGTGTAAGAGACAACCCTAGTCTGATCAGCTGAGTGAAACACTCACCTCAGAGACGGTGTTTAAGAATGGGAGTGTGGTGATGTGTGCGTGGCGCTCGTGTGTAGGGAGTGTTTTCACGAGTGAAGAAGAGAAATAAGTACAATGAGTTCTGAAAAACCAACAAAAAAAAAACCAGATTCTTCTAAAACCATTATAAGGATCTGAACTTTTCATGAAAAATTACAAATTGCTATCACATTCTTTCCTGAGATGTATGGGGAGAAAGGACAATGGAGAGCCTGAATATTTGCACCTTTGATTAAACTGTAGCAACAAGACAAGAGTGGTGGTTTCTACTACCTCTTCCCCTAGAGATCAAGAGAAACAAAATATTAATGGCAGGTTTTGTAGAAATGTCAGTGTGCTAATAGATACCTAGGAAAATAAAAGGGCCAAAAGGAAGGGGAAAATGAAGAAAAGGAAGAAAATATTAAAGGCCGAACTAAGCTTCAAACTCTCATCAACACAGAAGTCTTTTATTCTCTTTTATTTGCCACTTACAATTATAAGCCACTTTAATTACAGGTTGAATTAATTTAAAATCCACTGAAAATCACAGGTAACTGTCAATTCACAAAGAATGGAATACAGGACCAACAGAGACCAACAGGTGGCCAGGCACTTGTAATAATATGATTTCAGGATCTTCAGACTTCCAGTGGAGTCCCCAGGTGGTGCAAACAGTTAACAAGCTTGGCTGTTACCCAAAGATTGGCAGTTCAAGTCCACTCAGTGGTATCTCAAAAGAAAGTCCTGGCAATCTACTTGTGAAAAATCAGCCATGGAAAACTCTATGGAGCACAGTTCTACTCTGACACACGTAGGGTTGCTATGAGTCTGCACTGAATCGACAACAACAAGTTTTAAGTTTAGAATTCCCGTAAGAGTTTAAGATTTGCCAGTTATTGATGGCTTACTATCTGCCAATCACCAAGTTAAGGACTTCATATGTATTATCTGTGTTTGTCACAGTAACACTATGAGGCTGATGATCTATTTCCTCATGATACAGACAAGGAAACTGAGACTTAGAGAGATAACAACAAAGGAACTTTCCACGTGGTAGGCATCGTGCTAGGTTCAGAACACAATTATAAATAAGAGATCTCATCCAAAAGGAAGTCACAATCAATTATGTGGAAAGACACATAAATAAATAATGCCAGCCATGTGCTAAGGCTATCATAGAAAAAGATGCATGTGCCATGGAAACCCCATGGGCTCCTTGAGGTCATGGATTGTATCTTATTCACCTTGGCCCAAGACCAATGAGGTATACTGCTAAAATTTGTGTAATTAAATTAAATTGTGCCTAGGGAAGGCAAAGAAGTGTTTCATGGAGGAGGAGTCTTCGAGATTTGACTATGCTACCACTAATACAGAAATCTTTGGATGACTGTAACAGCGAAAGCTCTGTTCATGGAATGTAACAAGAGAGAAAATCTTAATAAGGCTATTTTTAAATCTGTTATGAAATGATGGATCCTAATCAGTCTACCAAAAAACAAGAGTAATTATCTTCTGAAGTCTTGAAAGGTAAAGAAAATCAGACCAATCTGATGTATGAAAACAACAATGAAAAGGGTATCAACAGGTCAACAACTGACAAATCACTCAACCTTCTAAGTCTCTCCTCCTCCCTAAAAACTGGAGGAGTGTATTAAATTCTGATTTGAAAATCCTCCATTTTTAAGACAGTAGTAAAAGAAATGGAAGACATAAAATGTCAGAAGACTGGTTTTTTAAAAAGGTAAAACATTTTCATGAAACCACCAGTTCATAAAAGGCTACAGGTTTTATTTTTAACTGATGTGGAAGAAACAGAAACATTCCATATAACAATGCTGTGAACATCAACAAAGACTAGGGTGTTTGGAAACAGGAACTTTTGTATACTTCTGGTGTGAATAAGAATTTACACAGCATTTCTAGAACCAATTCTGCAGCATGTTTAAAAGCCTACACATTCTGACCCAGAAAGCCTACTTCTAGGAATTTCCTCTCTTTAGAAAATTTTCTCAAGAAAATAAGTACACAGTAATGCAAAGACTCATTCACAAGTCTCTTCACTGCAGCACTGTTTATAATAGCAAAATATTCAAAACACGGATGCCCCACAGCAATAACAGGACAAATTATAGTACATCCACAGATTGGAATATTAACTATTAAAATTATTCAGAAAATATTTTTTGCCATGGAAAGGATCTATAGTATATTATTATAGCATTTTAAAAACTGCATGTCCTTTATGATCCAATGCTAAAAACTATGTAGAATGCCCTGAAGAGATCCATATAAATTTTAACTAATGATAACTGGATTTTGGTAGAATTATACACTATCTGTATTTTATTTTCTGGAATTATTTATGGTCTTTAAATCTTTCTATATTTCTAATAGATTTAATGTATTAAAGGAATAAAAGGCATACTAAGAGTGTTTTAAAATATATTAATCAAAGAATCAATTAAAAACATAAATCTGAACATGTTTTGCATATGACATGGTTGTACATACAGAAAATAGAAAAGAATATATAGAGTAAACTATGAGAAATAATAAGAAAATTTAATAGGGTTGCTGGTATTTAGGAATACAACTGATTTTGTATTCCTAAATACCAGTAATACACAATTGGAACATAAAACTAAAAAAATACTGACTTTTACAATGGCATCTAAAAACATCAAATAGAAATAAGGCTAACAAAAGATGTGCAAGGACACAACAAAAACCCACAGGCACGCACACATGCGCACGCATATACACACAATCAGTGATGTAAAAGATATAAATAAATATATACCACTTTTATGGACTGGCAGGCTCAATACTGTAAAGATGTCAGTTCTTCCCCAATTGATCTATAGATTCAATACAACTCCAATCAAAAATCCCATGAGGCATTTTTGTAGTAGGAGTTGATAAACTTTCTAAATGTTACAGGGAAATGCAGAGTCAAGAATAACCAAGACAACCCTAAGTAAACAACACTGACAAGCTTATAATTTTTGTATTAACTGAGGCAGAGTGGTATTGGTGGTTAGAGTTGCTTAAAATCTATTCAAGCTCAGAGATGTTAAATGTCATTTTGACTTTAAATGCAAAGAAAATCCCTTTTATCTATATTTACCCATCCCTACTTATTAGTTTTATCTGAACTTTGACAGAAAAGTCACCTTATTCAACAAAGATATCTTAAATGTCAATACCTTTAAACAGAGGGCTAGTTTTCTTCAGAAAAATAATAGGTTATTCATAAGATATTTGATATGTTCTGATTTTATTATGAATGCAAATCAGTATTCATATAGTCTGTTGACATTTTGTTTATATTTATTTCTTAAATCCTATCTTTTTTTTTTAAATGACTATTTCTTAAAGGATATGAAAATAGAATAGATACTTTTTGGACTATCACTGCTGTTCTATCAATAAGGGAAAAACAACTGTTTTCCAGAAACCCACAGAAAAGGCATATCAAAAACACTCTGGGCAAATAAACTGCCTTACAACAACTCATCTTTGGTAGAATGGTAACTATGGTTATCAAGGATATTCATAATTAAATCCACCCATTCTTCCCCATAAAAGAATATTCCTGGCTCTCATGGAGAAAAACACAAAAGCTAGGTATTTGTGATAGATTTTTTTTTTCCTTTTCCAAAAAGGCATAGCATTTTCTTCAGCGTGTAGAAAAATACCATTTCTCTGTATAGTGGAGAAGTATCATTCTCATTTTTACATTCTGAAACTTAAATCTAGAGTCATATATTTTTGTATTAGATTCCAGAAACAAGCAAATTTCTTATCGTTATTCCTAATTTTCTTAATAGTATCATCCATGTGATAAATTTCATGTTTTCTAATTGCTGGTCTCATATCCTAACTTTTGAATGTAATAAACAGTAAATTTACTGTAGCCATAAAATTACTTTGTACATAATAACATTTATTTTCCAGTTTTAAAAATAAAGCTTACTGGTGGAAAGGGCTAAGAAGAGGAGCTGTGAATACATTCCACAAAAATGTGTAAAAATTCTACTTTTTCTTTCTCCACCTGGTAGTTATCGATCATAGAATTCTGATCTTAAAACAATGCTCATTTGCACTTTTCTTCCTAACGCACCACTGTTCTTCAGTATATTTTCTCTGAAAGTTCAATAATACTTAGTAATTCACAAGATACATGAGATGCAATAGCTCATGGGCTGTAGTAAGAAGTCTCTGATCTACTGAGGTTAGAGTAAGTGGAACTAGGGTATCATATACCCAAAAATTATTAAGTCCTGTCACAGAAGGCTTAAGTGAGGATTTAAAATGATCTTTCCTTTAGCATTAATAGCTCAACCTGTCTTAACAAACAAACAAATCAGGAATAAAACAAAAATTCTCATATATCTAAGCAGGCCAATTAGGTTAATACGCAATGGATGAAGTCTACTAGAAAAAGAAGTTAAATTGGGGCAAAAGAGAAATATGACTTCCAACAACACCTGTAAAACTCTCACAGGAGAATTAGTATATACACTGTCGTGCATAGTAAGACCCCTAAAAAGTCCTTTTAATAAGATAGACTATTGATAACTGCAAAGTAACAAGCAAAAAACAAAACTATTGAAGGAAAATAATTACAATTCTGTTCCTATTGGATTAAAAAAATAATTAACATTCAAAATAAGGAATAGAAAGGTGAATTATTAGCAATCTATTAACGAAATATAAATCCCTACATACTGATGTTTTAAAAAGCTTGAGTTACTGCATTATTAAGCCAAAATAATACTTCTACCAGCAGAACACGATTATGGTTGTAAAGAACTATAAAGGATCTGGGATTCCACTCTGCTTGTAACATAATGAGTTAGCCCATCAGAGAGACTTCAAGGATGCTGGCAGAAGACACAATGCGTCTGGATCAAGGTCAAAGGACTTTATTACTCACAGTTAAGAGCAGTGGTCAAGTATCAACATCTTCTTGCACTTGCTCCCTGAGCCCTAATTCCCACACGGCAATGCAAAGAGGGCCATGACATCTACACACACAGTGGGTTTTGTTACAGGAGAGGAACCTAGAACTTAGGGAGGCCAGATCTTCTATAATGGGTGATACGTATGCCTGCCTTTAGTTCTGGAGAGAAACACTGCCTCTGTCTTTCAAGGCTGTTAGCATATGTGCTTTTTGCTCCTGAATGAGAAACTATTTCTCTCTACCTTTCCAAGGTAGACGCATCTTACAGAGAAGGGTATGAACGTTTGAAGGGATTAAGAACCTGGGCCTGTTTGAATCCAGACACACATTACTAAGTACTTTGAAATAAATTAATTCATTCTCTAGATATTTTTCATATGGGGTATCTTTTTTAATAAAATGTAATTTTAACAAAATATAGTTTAAAATTCCTTTTAAAGTAATTTGAAATAAACCTAACATTATAACGAAGCTATGAATCATTATATTAAAACATTTTCAGAAGTGTCAGGTCTTAAGTTTCTCTAATATTAGCTATTCAGGAACAAAAGAAGTACAGTATAAGACCTTCTGAGAACGAGAATAGAAGCAATTAAAAAATTCTGTTCTAATGAATTAAGTCAAAAGTGATGAATTAATTAGAACTAAAAAATGGAGAGCTGTGAAGATACTGTTGTTGTTGGTTTTTTAAGTAGGGCCCTGCATAGAAAAAGTTTTTAAAAGATAATTTAGAAACACAATTTCTGGAAATTTTAGTAATTGGCTTCACTAACACACATCAAAAACCCACTGCACCTACTCAGAGCACATCAAAAATCCATCACGTGGAGACTACCGAGGCTTTGGTAATAAATGAGACTTGCAAAATGTTAAAAAGAGAAAAAAGTACGTTATAAATGCTTCTTTGTAAATACACCTAATGAACGCTTTCAACTCTTCATTTAGTTTCACCTCTCCGTACCATTACCTGTTTTGGCAATTACCTCTCTTTAGATCCTGTCTTCCTCTTGCTTCTGTAACACCACACTCTCCCACGTTTTTTCCCTTACTTTCATGGCAACTCCTCACTTTCTTAAATTTCCACTATGCATACTTCATTCATTAGAAATTTTTCAAGGGTCTCCCCTTTTCATTTGCACTGCACCTTTTTTTGTGGTCTGTGTCAATTAGTCCAATGTTACCCATATCTTTCAGAGATTAAAAACTCATGTATCAAGATGATGTGAATGAGTAAAGTGGTTCAGGTAAATAGAGTGATGAGTCTCAGGAGGGCACACTTAAATGGGGTAACTGGCACCCAGGTCCAGCCAATTGCTGTCCCATTAGAATTCAGTTATGTTACCATAACTCCCAATTTTTTCAATGAAGGCCAGAAATTTTTATGTAACATCAACAATTTTTAAATGTTAACAAATTAAGTTTTTTGTTAAAAAAATAGTGCACAAGGCCAAGAAAACATTCCACAGGCTGTCAAAATGCAAATTCTGATAAATGGAGTGACAATTTTACAATCTCTTTTCTATATTTCCATGGTCTTATGACTGTATATCCAACCTTCTAATATATAACTTTCCATTTGAATCTATCTACACACACAAAACTGATCATATGCCTAAATGAACTTATCTGGTTGTCAAATCTCTTCCTTCTTCCTATTTTCCCTATCTCGTTGGCTTTTACCCACTTGTTCAAATCAGAGATTGAGGCATCACATTTCACGCCTGTCTCACCTCACACATCGTTAATAATCAAGTCTTGTTAAATTCATATTCTCAAAATCATGGGCTTCTTAATTTACACAATGTCCTCTCTACCTAGTTTTCTCAAACAGTCTCCTACCTCTCTCTCCTATTTCTCTCCCTCTAATGCATGCATTTCTAAAGTGAATCACAGACCCCAGGGAGTACATGAGATGATCCTTTCCAGATGAGAAGAATATCTTGAAACTATATTTGAATTTTCATGTAATTAAAAATTGCATATTTTATTGTGTCCTTTATTTGTATTATAAATATATAAATGTACTTTATTTGTATAGTAGGAGATGTGCATAATTTATACATGTATGTATGTGGATGGGAGGGAAGGAGGGAGGGATGGATGGTTGGGTATGTAGGTGGAGATTATGTGGTCAAAAAGTTTTCCAGAGTAAGTTAGGAATAAGGAAATACAACCAAACAGGTTTGGAGACCGCTGCTCAAATCCATCCACATGGCAGTAAGAGTGACCCATCTAAAATGCAAGTGTGACTACTCCCCTACTTAAAACTCATCAGTGG
The DNA here is from genome assembly GCF_000243295.1 of Trichechus manatus latirostris. Lineage (NCBI taxonomy): Eukaryota > Metazoa > Chordata > Mammalia > Sirenia > Trichechidae > Trichechus > Trichechus manatus. Next base: position 8,066,229 of record NW_004443991.1, read on the forward strand.
GTCCTCATTGTCCTCCAGTACTCGAAGAAATTAGAGTTTTAAAAGTGCAGCTTTGCATATGGAATAAGAAAGTACAGAGGGCCAAAAACAGATAAAAGCATTCAAAGCATATTTCAAGAGACAGAGTCAACAGCTCCAAGTACTCTGGTCCCTGAGATAGGGGAGTGCCTACTGTGAATCATAAACCATCACCTCTTACTTTTACTCCACGTTCACCAAGGAATGTTCTGGGTATAACATGGCTTCGCATATGATGTATTTACAGTGTCACAAGCATTGCTATCTAGGTTAATCACTGTGAATTAATACAAATATTATTCTGGATTATAGATGAGTTTGTAAGCTCAGTTAATTTGGGTCCATCCTCTAAACTTGCTCTTGAAACATCAGGTTTCAAGACTGAGAACCAGAACCAGAACCAGAACCAAAACTACAGTGATTTTACTGAGGTTAAGTGTCACTTTTTCAGGGGCTCTAAATAAAAGGGAAGAGTGGTTAAAGCACTTGGCTGCTAACTGAAAGGTCTGCAGTTCGAACCCAAGAGCCACTTCTCAGGAGAAAGATGTGGCAGTCTGCTTCCATAAACATCACAACTTTGGAAACCTTATGGGGCAGCTTTACTCTGTCCTATATGGTCAATATAAGCCAAACTGATTTGATGGCAGAGGGTTACCTAAACGGGAGAAGGGCAAAAAAAATTCAAAAGAAAAAATGAAAGTCATGTGTGTCACCTTGAGGTTACTGCATACTTTTCTTTCTTTGAAGTATAACAGACACAATACACAATTCAGTCACCACTCACATCGTTTCTCACTGAATAGATTTCTAGATTTTTTTAAATACATACACATCCAATTCAAATACCACCTCCTCTATGGAACCTAAAGCCACTCTACAAAATAATTAACATACTATTTGTGACACTCCTTAGGCACTTTTCTAACTGTATGGAGCCCTGGTGGTGTAGTGGTGAAGAGCTTGGCTGCTAACCAAAAGGTCAGCAATTCAAATCCACCAGCTGCTCCCTGGAAACCCTATGGGGCCGTTCTACATTTTAAATATTTATCATCTTTGTATATTGACTTCCCAACTTGAATACATACTACTTATAAGCAGAAAATTATAATTTGCTATCTTGTTTTTTGCATCTAGGATCTTTTTACAATGAGTTGAACAAAACAGAACTGTAACAAGTAAGTTTTATTTTTCCCTACTAATATAAAGATACTTCAATTTATAAGAAAAATAATAGTAATAATAGGAATTGGGTAAATAGTAACAATCACTAACTAGCTTTTAAGTTCTATTTCAGTTCTATTTTCTTTTTCTTTCTTTCTAAATTTCCTGCTGTCATAGCTTTCTTCTAAAAGTACTTATTTTCTATTCTGCACCTCCTCTTTTTATTGAATATAATGAAGTTTCCTTTCTTTGACTAGGGAGAAAATCAATCTAGCGAACATGTTAGAAAAATTTCACACATTGGAAAGGTAAAGAAATTGTCTGTTCTTTTTTATTAAAGGTGAAAGGAAAATACAGGAAACCAAAGAAGGTCCATGCCACTTCCCCAGGAAATCAAAGGTAGAAGCAATGAACTGGGCTATAAATAGATCATTTTTTCCTATGGTAAGCAGGACAGTTTCTAATCTTCTCTCCTAGCTCTGTATTGGGATACAAACAATTTTAGAAAAATAATTTTTGGGGTTTTGCTTTTAGATGACTCCATCATACAAGGTCTAATATTATCTGTAGAATTAATATTAATAAACATACTCATGGAATTTAGAGCAAGGTATAAGGATTTAAACATAGAATGCTTATTATATGCCAGGCACTGTTCTAAGTGCCTTACAGGTAGATTTGAGTTTATCATCACAGTAACCCTAGATGGTAGGTATTACTATTATCCACATTTTATAAATGAGGAAGTGGAAGTGTGGAGGAATTAAACAGCTTGCCTAAAGTCACAAAGCTAGTAAATGATGCAGCCAGAACCTGATCACAGACAATGTGGCTGCAGAGACTGCATACATAACTACCGGCCATGCTGCCTCCCAATCAAGCAAGCAAGTCCTCTCTATTTCCAACATACACGTGATCTCATTCGTTCCTCTGAGCAACTCATCTGGATTAAATTAGCAACAGTTCCTGAAAGTCTGTATATTTGATCCTGTGCTGAGCTACTTTAGGAAACACAAAGATAAATAAGCCTAATTTCATAGAGCTCATAATCTAATGGGAAATAAGACACATACACAAATTATTTCAAAAAAACAACAAAAATAATGAAAGCACAGGGCAACCAAGATCTTAGAGGAGTTGAAGAAAGTAAGACATTGAGTTGTAACAATAAGGTAAAGGACCATAAGGGAGATGGAACTCTGAGAGATTAGTAAGGATATGTATGCCAGAGATTACAAAAATCTTCAAGTGGAAGGACAATATGAAGAAAAACTTAGAAGCCTGTAATTGAAGTGTCATGAAAAAGCCAAATAATTCAACATGACTGACGAACAAGACATAAGTAAAAGAACTGAGAGCTTAAATGCTGGAAAAATGCATCCATGTACTCACATATTCAACCAACAACTACAGAGGCATTATATGTACACTCCCCCAAGGATTCCTTCGATGACCATTTCAAGACTGTTTAAAGATTTTACTGGAAATCGATTTTGCATATGTGAAAGCACTGAACAAAGAGTTTGACATAATAAATGTGTCTGTACTAATTTTTAAATAAAAAGACATCAAGGAGTTTCACAATTGGGCAAGGAAGATCTAAGTATCTTATTTTTAGTCCCATATAAATGTGACTAAGTATAATTGCTGTTGCTGTGTGCTGCTGAGTAGATTCTGACTCAGCAACTCACATGACACAGTAGAACTACCCCATAGGTTTTTCTTGGCTGTAATCTTTAACAAGAGCAGATCGTCAGGTCTTTCTCCAACAGAGTGGCTGGGAAGGTTCGAACCACTAACATTTCCGTTAGCAGCCTAGCACTTAACCAAAATATGACAGAAACACAAATAATGGAGTATTTAGAGCTGGACATGCGGGAGGGTGTGTGTTAGTGAGATCCCAGAAAAAGGGATTTCTCAACTAGACTTGCAGAAGGGTGTCAAAATTCCAGGGAGGTAGAAAAGAAAGGAGAAGAGAAATATTCGAGGGAGTAAGAACTGATTTAAAAAAATCAATTTGTAGATAATAAATCACTTCAAATTTTCAGTAGAGATAGATATCATCCATCCATCCGCACATCCGTTCAACTATTCATATAAACTGTTAACATTTATCAGTGCCTACACATTCCAGGGAATGTGCCACACTCCATGAAACAAGAATAGGCAAGACACAGTCCCTGCCTTCTAGGAAGCTTCCTAGTCTACTGGGAAGTACAGAAATGTCAGCAGTACACTGGAATCTAGTACGATAAATATGAGCACAGGTACCTAGCAGCACAGAGTAGCGATATCCATCTCAGATTATGGTACTGAAGGAAAGTTTACAAAGAGGAAACACTGTGTGGAACATATGTGACTGGCTTCCCAAGCAATTGGTGCAAATTAGGAAAACAGACACCAAGGTGTGAAAAAAAGAAGTACATCAGGAAATAAGAATGCTGAGTACTTTGTTTCCTTGAGGATTAACTGAGTACAAAGAGATGAAGCCAGAAAAAATAGTTCCTAAAGTTTCTCATGTTAATGAGATTCTTAGACTTTAACAAACAATCAGTAAGGATTCATGAAAGAACTTCAGGCAAAAGGTTGACATGATTAGCCCTGCTTTTTAGCAAGTTCGCTGGTCGCACTAAGAACTGGATAGGGTGTTGCTGAAGATAGGGAGATGAGTCAGAAGGCTGTTGCAGTGATCAGGAGAAGAAGTGAAGTAAGGATGAGGAGGAAAGGACGCCTAAGAGGATTCAGAAGCTATTAATCTATGGTGCATGTTGAATCTCTATTTGATTGGAAACTCATGTCTCTAAGTCTCCTCAGTGTCAAAAAGTGCTTAGCATTAATAGCCCAGGAACTGCTACTTGACTTGCTTAGAAAAATAACTGTCACCAGAGTTCAGTCACATTAATGTGTCATTTTATTTTTTAAAAGCAAATAATACAGTTTTTGAACCTCATGCTTAAAACCTTCTAGATTATAAACTACTATTCCCTAGTGGTTAGATTCAGTTTAGTATTGGTTTTACTTTGCAGAACGTACTGAAATATATTTATTCATTAATGTCACGTCTCTCTTCCTAGATGTTTCCACTGTATCTTGGGTCAAAAGACCAAGAAAGCAAAAGGCAGGATTGAACTATTAAAAGATTAAATGAATTCACATAAAAATCTAATAAATGTAGAACTTCCCAACCAATTTGCCCTGACACACTGTTGTTGTTGTTGTTAGCTGCCATCGAGTCTGTTTTGGCTCATGGTGACCCTATGTGTGCAGAGAAGAACTGCTCCACAGGGTTTTCTAAGCTGTGACCTTTCAGAAGCAGATTGCCAGGCCTGTCTCCTTAGGTGCTTCTGGGTGGGTTCAAACCTTTCAGCTAGTAGTTGAGGACTTAAACATTTGCATCACCCCTGACACACTAAACCATACCCACTGTCATCAAGTCGATTCTGGCTCATAGCGACTCTACAGGACAGAGTAGAACGGCCCCATAGGGTTTCTAAGGAGTGGCTGGTGGATTCGAACTGCCAGTCTTTTGGTTAGCAGTCCGAGCTCTTAACCACGGTACCACCAGAGCTCCCTGACACACTACAAAAAACTAACCCATCACCATCTAGTTGATTCCGACTCATAGTGACCCTACAGGACAGAGTAGAACTGCCCCACAGGGTTTCTAAGGAGTGGCTGGTGGATCTGAACTGGCGACGTTTTGGTCAGCAGCCTGTGCTCTTAACCACTGTGCCACCAGGACTCCCTGACATGCTATCCAAAAAAAAAAAAAAAAAAAAAAAAAACCAAACCCGTTGCTGCCCAGACAGTTCCTACTGATAGCAACCCTGACACACTAAGCATTACTAACTGCCTTGGTCAGTGCACCTAGAGCCTCTCCACCACTGGGCATGGGCCCTGAGCAGAGAGGTGGGTTCTGTCATATCTTCAAAAGGGTTGAAAAGCACTGAAATGAAGCATTAGGCATATGACACCTCAAGTTTTTTCTTTCTTCTCCCTGTTTTTATGAGGTCTTAATCCTAAAACTGCCTTTAGAAGTTTTTCAAAGGCCTTTGAACAACAGCTTGTTCCCAACTTTAATTCAACTCTAGTATTTACTTCTTGTTGACTCTGTTCCTTTTGTAAAGAAAATCACAACAGTCCTAAATTAAGAGCTGCTTTATAAAAATCACAATCTGTTTGCCCATTTTTAGAACCAACCTCTCAATCATTCTGTTTCTGGAAACAATGCTACTTTCAGTTTTAAAAGCATTGGTTAGGTCAAATGAAAGCATTCTAACATGGCCTCACTGTATTGTGGGACAAATGACAGGAATGCTTTAATATGAGAACTAAGTCATGGGAAAACACAAACTAGTATTAGAGAACAGTTAAAAGAATTTCATCCTTTGAAAGGTCACATCATTCATTCATTTCTTCGTTTATTCAATAAAATATCGTGGAACTACTGGGTGAAAAGCCATGGGGAATAAAAACATGGTTTCTCTAATGATCTAACAAAGGAATTATTAATTTTGATAACTATAGGCATATATATAAGTTCTAAAAACAGCTTGACATTTGGCTCTCATTCCAAACATAAACATGTTAAAGACAAATTAAGCAGCTTCCTCAAATCTGAAAACAGGGCACAAAGTGAAAATGCTCTGGGAGGTAGGGAGAGTGTCAGTATTTCAAGAACCCCCATTTGATTTAGTAGTGATTTCACTCATGTATCAGTTAAACAGAAATGTCAGCCCTTTGATGTCTGTGGTTATAAATAAAGAGAAATAAAGATGTCTCAAAAGCATAATTCTCTGTGGCTTGAGGTGCCAGCAAAACAAACTCCCTTTTGAAAAAGGTGTGAACAATCTTTCCATCTTTCACTGATCTTATAACAAGTCAACAGCATTTTTTAACTCATCAGAATTTTCAGTTTTCAAAGAGAAATACCACTAACAATTTGACCTGGAGATTTTCTTAAAATTTTGAGACACAGTTTATTTCTAAGGTTACCAATGGGTTGCATTAGGCCCACAAGAGCTACATGAGCTGCAGCTGCAGGAAGTCCTCTCAGTTGTTACCCCTGAAGCTGGGCAACTCCTCTGTGCTTCCTCCCATTCACGAATGTTTAGTCAGTATATTCGTGGCAGTTATTACTGATTCAGATGAGAATGAACTTTTTATTACTAATTTCTGATTTGTGAATGGATATAGGAACATTACAAATAGCTAAGTTTCTGGAATACAGAATGTCCATTTTAATGGCAATAACAGTATGTCCTCCTTCAGTGTCAATAAATAATTCTGAATAAATTTTAGTATAAACCAGTTGTCCTGGAGTCAATTCCAACTATAAGAAGTGAGAGACAGGCTTTGATATTTTCTAAGCCAAAAAAGTTAACGTATCTAACAAAATATACATTGCTCTAAGTGTGTTCTAATCATGATGATAGCTACAGATAAACACAATATTTCATGAAAAAATAAAAATAAAAAGGGAAATGCTAGTTAATTCATCATCTGTCACAGCACTAAAATCATCAAAAGCGTTTCCCAACATTTGATATGGCTAATTTTATCAGTTAAGGGATAAAGACAGACCTTTAAATACAGGATTAAAACAACAGTCAATGTGTAAGCTGTCACTCTTCCTCCTTACTACTCAGTCAGGTTTCAGACTATATTCAAAGGTATTCTGAGGGTGCTCTCAGATCCAACGGGGTCACAAAAGGTTACTGGGACATGTGCCTCCTGACACTCAGTTCTTGATCAGCTTACTGAGATTCCAACAAAGATTTTGCAAGTTTCATTCAAGGTACACTGACTTCAGACATTCAAATACTATTATTCATCAAGCTTGTGTGAGTTTTTGTCTAAATAGAAAGTACCTGTCAAGGACTGAATTGTGTCCCCCCAAAAATGTATGTGTCAACTTGGTTAGGCCATGATTCCCAGTATTGTGTGGCTGTCCTCCATTTTGTGATTGTAATTTTATGTTAAAAACGATTAGGGTGGGACTGTAACACCCTTACCCAGGTCACATCCCTGATCCAATGTAAAGGGAGTTTCCCTGGGGTGTGGCCTGCACCGCCTTTTATCTCTCAAGAGATAAAAAGAAGCAAGCAGAGAGGGGGCAACTCACACCACCAACAAAGCAGTGCCTGGAGCAGAGCGTGTCCTTTGGACCCGGGGTCCCTGAGTGGAGAAGCTCCTAGTCTGGGGAACATTGATAAGAAGGCCGACAGAGAGAGAAAGCCTTCCCCTGGAGCTGATGCCCTTAATTTGGACTCTTAACCTACTTTACTGTGAAGAAATAAATTTCTTTGTTAAAGCCATCCACTTGTGATATTTCTGTTATAGGAGCACTAGATAACTAAGACAGAACCTAAAGAAAAAACATCTTTATCTGTAAAATGCAACTTTGTGATAAAATTATCCACATTTCTATATTTTGTTCACTGATGTATACTTTCTGTGCAATGATACAAAGAAAGCCTGAATCAGGGTGCTAGGGCCTTTTCCCACCTCAATTTCAGATCTCAAACAAGCATATACACCACCTCCTCTGGAAACATTCTCTGATTCCTGCGAGCCTGTTCCCCTCTCAGAATTCTCAGAGCAAGTTACTTATGCCATTTTTAAAGTATGGATTTCCTTTCTGCCTTTTATTTTGTACATGTGCCTTATATATGGACTAAGTTATAAGAAGCTGGGAGGGGTAGGTAGGAGGAATCGCTCTCTAGATAGTAGACACTTGTTATTTTGCGTGATGGGTAAGGCAATACCAAATGTGGCTGAGGTGTGCACAGCTTGACCAAGGTGACTGATGACACTACGAAGTACACAAGAACAAGGGATGATTCTGGTAAATGCTATAACACACCCAATTTTGCAACAACAGCAATAACAACCGAAAAATATGGGTGTGGTTACACAGGTAGATATGTATGCATGTATGTGTATAGGAAGGTATACGCGTGTATATACGGGTGCAAATACAGGTGTATCTGTTGGCATATATATACATATGTATGTATGTTTGTGCTGCATAAACAAACAAACAAACAAACAAAAAAACTGTTGTTGTGGAGTCGATTCTGACTCATAGCAGCCGTACAGGACAGAGTAAAACTGCCCCATAGGGTTTCCAAGGAGCAGCTGGTGGATTCCAACTGCCAACCATTTTGGTTAGCAGTCAAGCTCTTAACCACTGTGCCATCGAGGCTCCTTGTGCTGCATATACATTCATATATACAATAAAGCACATAGGGGGCACAGTTACAAATGCTTCCTAGATATAACCAAATACCTCATGGGATTGGTTTACTGGATTTGAAGGCTTAGGCTCATACCCTTGTGGGACAACACAGTCAATCAACATAGCATAGCTCATAAATATAATGTGCTATATCCTAGTTTGATGAGTAGCATCTGGAATCTTAAAAGCTCGTGGAGAGGCCATAAGATACAACTAATGGTTTCTACATGTCTGGAACAAAAGAGAAAGAGGGAAACTAAAGACTTAAAGAAGAAACTAGTCCAAAGAACTAACAGCTTACATGAACGATGATCTCATCTATCCTAAGACCAGAAGAACTAGATGATGTCCAGCTACCACTACTGACCGTTCTGACCAGGGACATAACAGATAGTCCGAGGCAGAATGAGACAAAAATGTAGAACAACTCAAATTCTTAAAAAAAAAGGCCAAATTTACTGGACTAGTAGAGATTAAAGGAACCCCAGAGACTACTGCCCTGAGATATCCTTTAAACTTTGTTCTAATACCACACCCAGAGTTCACTTTTCAGATAAGTAACAGACTGGCTCATAAAATAAACAATATCATCTGTGAGTACTGTGCTCCTTTAAAAAATCATCTATATGAGATCTAACTGTTAACATTTACCCTAAAGCAAAGATGAGAAGGTCAGGGAGAGCAGGGAAGCTAGACTAATAGAAACAGAACAACCAGAACAGAAATATTAAGAATGTTGATACATTGTGAAAAATATAACCAACGTCACTGAATCATATGTATAGAAATTGTTAAATGGGAACCTAATTTGCTGTGTAAACTTTTACCAAAAACAAACAAAATTTTAATTAAAAAAGTCACAAGCTTCTCATGTATAGAGATTATCTACCCATTGCCGTCAAGCTGATTCCGACTCATAGTAACCCTATAAGATAGAGTAGAACTGCCCCATAAGGTTTCCAAGGAGCAGCCTGGTGGATTAGAAGAGCCAACCTTTTGGTTAGCAGCCAAGCTCGTAACCACTGCACCATCAGGGCTCCCAGAGACTATCTAAGTCACCCTATTTAAGTCAGTGAATCCTTGCTAAAAGAATGCTGTATAAACTGGTATCTGTTTTGCAATATCATAAAACTATTCAGTTATAAAATGTTGAGGCATACTTCTGGTGCTTAAACAGAAAAACCACTAATCAAAACAAGTAAAAACACTTAAGCATGTTACCAAAACACAAAAGTATAAAATCTACATGTGTAAAGGAAGGCAGGACTAGGTCACTCTTCAAAGATATATCCAAACAATAAGAACAATTTTTGCTTACTTGTCTCCAAAAAACTTTCTCCAAAATTCAGCCGCATCTGCTTTTGTGATACGAAAGTTATCTCCCTGGAATTGACCGTTGGGAAAGATTGCTTTGATTTCTGCCAGCATATGACTGAAGATGAGGGAGAGTTTTGTGAGATTTCTTCTGTAGACATAAGGGGGAAAAATGAAGGGAAAAATTCAATATACATATGCATATAATTTTTAACATGAATGGATATTAAGAAAAATAAAATTATGCACAGTATGTACCCACCTATGTGTTGGTGGTCACCACATGACCTCAACTTAGTAATGCCCCTAAACACTGTTCATAAAAACAATGTACATTCACATTTCTAACAGATTATCATTTTATTATCCATCCATGTATTCATTTAATACAGGCAAACACAAGATAAATTATGTGATGGCATTGATTTCACTGTCTAATGGGAGACATGTATACCTGTAAAAAATCATAATTGAATATATGTGCTAAACACAAAAGATGGAGGGACTCATGGAGTGCCTAACTCTACTGGGGGGAGTAAAGAGCAATTTGCCATCAGAGGAGAATCTAGAAAGCTAAGTAGTTGTTTGCGAGATGAAAGATCAGAGGAGAATCTAGAAAGCTAAGTAGTTGTTTGCGAGATGAAAGATCGGGAAAGGAGGTGACGGAGGTAAGGGGAGGCAAAGGTATTTCAAGCTGTAGGAACAGCATGTACAAAGGTATAGATGTATGAAACAGAACTAAGTATTTGTATAATATCTAACTTGACATGGCTAGGGCAGAGGGGACGGTGACAAGAGGAAAGGACATGAGACAGGATGCAAAAGTTTGGTTGGGACAGGACATAAAGAGACATCTGAATCAACAGGTAAAGTTTTACCAAATATACTTGCCAGTCCTCCTAAAAATTAGATTTTCTGATGATAGGTTCTAGACATGGGCAAACTTTGGAAGCAACCTGCCCTATGTGAACGTGTTTCTCTGGTTAAGAGCTACTATTACTCCACTGGGAGTCGAATGGATTAAAAAGAGTAGAGACATGATCAAATCTCTATTTTACGAAGAAAAGGTTGTAACAATATGCTAAATGGTTCAGAAGTGAGGGAAAGGCAGATGTCCCCTCTATTTTAATTTCCATCTAAAGTTCTGGGGATTCTGACATTATTTAAAATATGATTCAGAATTCAAAATAGTATATCACTCCAGTCATTCAAATCATTCTGTAAGTTTACAACATTAATTACGTTAATCAGCCAAAACTGCTAGTGCTAGACCCTAAAGAAGGAGCAGTGGTGACACAGTGGTTAAGAGCTCGGCTGCTAACTGAAAGGTCAGTGGTTTGAATCCACCAGCTGCTCAGTAGGAGAAAGATGTGGCAGTCTGCTTCCATAAAGATTTATAGCCTTGGAAATCCTATGGGGCAGTTCTACTCTGTCGGATGGGTCACTATGAGTCGGAATAGATCTACGGCAAGAGTTTAGACACTAAAGAAACAACTGAAACAAAAACTTCTAAAGAAACTGGCCTTTTTTAAACTGACCTTGCTTTAAATTCCTGTTTACTCAGAATCATGTAACTCAATAAACCAAACCCGCTACCCTAGAGTCAATTCTGACTCATAGCGACCCTAAAGGACAGAGTAGACCTACCTCACAGGGTGTCCAAAGAGTGGTTGGTGAATTTGAAATGTCGACCTTTTGGTTAGCAGCCAAGCTCTTAACCACTGTGCTACCAGGGCTCCTATAACTCAACCAGTACATTAATATTTCCACTCTGAGGCTTCAGCTGCCTTTTTTTTGGGGGGGGGGGCTGGGGGAGGATAGGTGGGGCAATCACTTAGGAGATCAAAAAAAATACAAAGGAAAATTAACATAGGAAAACCCAGCAAGTGTGCAATGAATATGAAACTGTGGCATTTCAACAAACTTTTAACGCTGAAGGATATAGTTCATTTTCCCATTTTTTTCTGGTGTACTTTTGTTTAATTACTCTCAAATAACACATACGCACAAATAGAAACCCATCTGGAACCAAAAAGACCATATACAATGTACCTGTCAATAAGGTCAATGGGTGTGTTCACTCTTTTTAATACATTTACGAAGGAAATCTATAATCTATCATTTCCTAAATAAGATGAATACAGAATAAAGGAAGGTATTCACGATAAAAAGTGGGAAAGACAGAAGGAAAGCAACAAAGTACCAAGTATTTTATATCTCAATAAATTCACTATTTGAAAAACAAATGTCTTATTTCCATAACCTGTGTTTTCTATGATAAGATATAGAAAAAGGGGGTCAGCACTTAAGCCCTTATTTTAGTGTTTGAAAAGCAATAATAAATAATTTGCAAAACTGTTATGGTTATACATGATGTTTCATTATTTTAAGATTCATCTGCACTTCTATACAACTCAACCTGATCCAAGTGTAAAAGTCCTGTCATAGTTGAGTTTGTGTTACTGACCTGATCTTCCAATTTATGTCAATACATCCTCATTTAAATGATGGTAGACATAAGACATTCAGTATGAGGAAATGACAAGTGAACTGTTACTTATGTTAAAGGAGAGACTTTTGGCCAAAGGCAAAACGCAACTCACTTCTGAGATTTGAGTATAAGGAAGAGCATAAAGTTACTTTAGGAAATCTGCATTGCATTTAATTCCTCTAATTAGGCTAAAAGCTTAATTTTTCACCAAATGTCCAATTTATACATACAAAGGAAAACAAAAAATCAAGATGGCTATAATCAGGGTGAGCCAACTGTTCTTTATTTTCTGAACTGATTGCTCTGTCCCCTCGTTTCTTTGTTCTTTAATCACATCCAAATTTTTTTCACTTTTACTTGTTAGATCTGTAAGTCTGAAGCACAGTGCCAATGATTAACCATATTGGATGGCTGATCCACTGGGTCTGAAAGATTCAACTTTAAAAACAGAAACAGTAACATTTTATCTTTATAATATAGGGCCTAGAAGCACTAGTAAACATTAGTAACTATATAACCAATTCACTATTTAATTATAAACTGTGATTATAGTTCCATTTTCTTGTTATTGTAAATGATCACCATATTTTTGTCTTTTTGCATAAGCCAAAGCAATGAAAAAATATATTTTGCATTTAGTTTTTAAAGAAACTAAATTCATGTTTTAAAAATATTTGAATGCATCCATTCTATATTATCTTATTATTCACATATACTTGGATATGTATTTATATTGATAGTATATTTATTTTACATTTAATTTATATGTATAGTAGTTGAGAGCTCGGCTGCTAACCAAGTGGTCGGCAGTTCGAATCCACCAGCTGCTCCTTAGAAACCCTATGGGCTGCTCCTAGGAAACCCTGTGGGGTAGTTTTACTCTGTCTTATAGGGTTACTATGAGTCAGAAACGACTCGACAGCAAAGGGTCATACATATATATGTAAATAATTATTCTGGAAATCTATTATTTAGAACATTGACTTAGGTTGCAATCCACACCAAGACATGAAAAGACTTGACAGCTAATTCTACTATCTGATGTCATTTTAATTTATTATCATAGTAAAAAGATTTTCTCTTTTCTATTACTGTCTACTGTTCCTTTTGTTTTCTATATGTTGTTATCCAGTATATATTTTCTTTAATTTCCACCCTACTCTGTACTCAATTTGGAAAATAAAATCCAAGAATACAGTCATTCTAACCATCTAGACATAGGAGGGAAAAGAGGCAACAACTATACATCGTCTTTGCAGATGAAATGTATTTTCCTATTATGAAAATTTACCATGCTTAGCCAATTTTTCCCAGACCCACTAGTTAGGATTTTCCCTCACTTCAAGGTCAAAATGATGACTCTTTAATAAAGGATTTGATGCTCACTAATTAAGAATATATTTCTCTTACTAAAACTCCTCTATCCCAAAACAACTAAGGAAATAAGAGTTTGTCCACAAAGATTCAGTAAAATATAACTTTAATTTTATGTGGAATTTTGCAGCATTACTTCTTTCACTGATAAGATATACTGTATTTAAACAATTTATTATTATGAACCTTCCATTAAGCATCACAATATAAGCTATTTTTTAATATGTTTTGTGTGAGATTTTGTTTATAAGAAATAATTTGAGAATAGAAGTCTCTCAAAATATCAGGAAATCAAAAGTACCTTCTAGATGTCAATCTCAGGTAAACTAGTAATAATGTTAACATTAGAGGATCCTTGAAAAAGGAGGAGGGAGGAGAAAACACATGGGAGAAGGGAAGGAAAAGAAAGAAAACCAGCTAGA
>NW_004443991.1:8080348-8184674 GCF_000243295.1 Trichechus manatus latirostris
CATATATGTGAAATACATTTGCAATGTCAAGAATATCATCTAAGAAGCAACGTACTACTTTTATCCTGGGATTCGATCATCTATCTATAAAACGTATACATGACTTTCTCCAAAAGGCAAGTTACATTACTGAACAGAATGTGAAGCCGAACTAGAGTTGTTGTTGTTAGTTGCCAATTGCCATCCAGTAGATTCTGACTCAAGACTACTCCATGTGTGCAGAGTAGAACTGCTCCATAGGATTTTCAAGGCTGTGACTTCTGGAAGCATATCACCAGCAAACATTATAAGAAGACTGGAGTTAGATAAGGTTTGAAAGATGAATAAAAATATATCAAGATTTGATTAGTAGTACCATAACCTGCAGGAGACACATGAAGATGGTAATCTACTTAGATTGCATGTGGTCCTTGCATTTTCTCCATTCAAGAAACAGCTGTGCCATAAATGAAGAAATAAAAAGTTTTAAATGCTGGATTAGTGAAAAACTTTCAGTGGCACTTTCATTTCAGTGAGGTCCCAAGTTTGCGAGACTATATGGCTTTTAATAGAAGAAATGGAGACCATTTTTTATCCAAAAACTATTAATAACTCACTTCTTACCTTTAAAAGCTAGAACATGCTCTTCTTAATCTTTACAAGGTTAAAAAAATTCAAGATAAAAAGAGAGGGCATATAGAATATAAACAGTGGCACTTAAAATGAAACTCATGTTCCCTGTATTTCTGATGAAGTGCTGTCCACGATAGGTTTAGAGCGTTATTTTACACTGTTTCTGACCTTGGGAACATTTTGATCCCTAAGTAGGTAAGGAGACTAGGCTGATGTAAGCCTTGCTTTTCATTTCTCTCTTTTGGGAACAGTCACTTATTAAGCTGGGTCCTGAGAGTCTTAAATAAAATTGGATCCTTACACACCCCCGGCCACAACCCAACTGCTTTAACATTGTTGATACCTCTAAGGAGAGTGTGAAGCAGATCTGTAAAGTACAAGCACTAATGAAGACTTTGAGTTTGCCTCAAGTCATAAAAAAAGTCAGAAGTGTGCCCAGAAACAATCTAACTGCAGACACAGGCAGGACAATTTTTAAACCTGCTCCATTTAAATCTTGGAAGCTGAATTGCTAAAAGAGGAATTTATAAAACCAAGTCAGTCCAAAAACTTCACTAATATAGATAACCAAAAGAAGGTCTTACCTTGTCTTTGCTAAAGAGCATAGTCTTCCACCACTGGGATGACCAGGGAGAAGAAGCCAGACAGTCAGGCTGGACAAGATGGGCATCTTTGACCTCTCTACAGTATACTCGTCAGCATGTTATCTACCAAGGTCTACTAAAAACAAAATAAGGATGCTGCTCACAGGGCTAAGATATTTGCTTTCTACAATATATATGATTAAACAGACAATTCACAAATGCCTTATTTAAACTCAAATGTGCAATGATACACCTATCATTTGTAGAGCCCCCTATCTTCCTGATGTTCAAATGTAATGCCGTGTGAGAAATTGCCAGGATACAGTCAAAACATACTCTGCTTAATTTTTGATTTTATATTAAAGCATTTGGCCTTACACTTGAGAGTCCCAGATTTAAATTCTTACTCTGCTGGTAGTCTTGGACAAATTACTTAACCTCTCTGAATCAGTTTCATCTCTAAAAATCTTAAATAAAAATGCCTGTTCACTGAGTTGTTGTGAAACATAAATAAAATATGTAGGTGAGAGCCTAACATATGTAATTATTTAAAATACTTAATAGACAAGAGTTTTTATTATTATTGTTAATTTTACCTCTCACCTCTGTTCAAATTTAGAAAAATTTATCATAGCAGTGTTTCTTCTTTTTCACATATAACACTCTTGTCCATAAACTGATTATCATCTTAGTAATAAGGTTAGAATCATCACTCATGCATATGGCCTTTCAGAATTCCATAAACAGCAAACAATGGGCAAATACTTGATTCATCTTTTCAGTCATTTATTCAGCAAATCTTGACTGAGGGCCTGTTATATGCTAGGCTCAGTCTAGGCACTGATGAAAACAAAGATGAAGATGATACAATTCTACCATTAAGGAATGTTTATCATATATATCATGGGAGAAAGAGACATGAAGCAAGTCCTGGGAACACTGAGAAGACTCAACCATTTCAGTCTGGCATATAAGAAGGATTCCTGAAGGTAAATATATGAGCTAAGTATTAAATAACACAAGTTAGCGAGAACACAGAGAGGAGGAGTCATTCTGGGGTGAACCTGAGCAGAAGCACAAAGTCGACAAATAGCACAGTGCATGCAGCAGAATCACAAGATTAATGTTGCTATGATGGAAAATGTGCGTTCATGAGATGAAGGGAGGCCTGGACAATCATTCAGAGCTTCAGATATGATATTAAGGAGAGGGACTTCATCCTGTGAGAGAGAAGGAGCCATTGGAAAAGTCAGATTTGAGTCTAAGACAGCTCATCAGAGCAGCTGTTTAGAGGATGAGTTTCAGGAGGACAAGATGAGAGGTAGAGAGACCTTAGCATGATGAAGGCAGAAACTAAACAAAACGATTATAAGATTAGGGATGGAGAAAGGAGAAAAACAATCGGAAATACTTAGGAAGTCAAACTGTCAGGATTTCAAATTAGTTTTTGTATGAATTGACAAGGTTAATGGGCTGGAGGGGAGGGGAGAATAAAGGGGCTTAGAGATCTCCAAAGTTAAAGAACAATGCAGTGGGAGTGAAGCTGAAATAAAACCATAAAAATGAAAGGTGGTAGTCAGTGAGGGAGACAGAGGAATTTCCCAAGTATGGGGTGATGAGATTGGACCAGAATGTGGCCCTGCAATGGTAACTACAGAAGTGTGGAGGTGGTGTGGGTCAGGAATTACACTGATGGCTCCGGGGTTGAACGGGGTCACTTATATAGATTTTGAAATCTCTTAGAATTATGGCAGCAGTTTGGATGAAGGGAAGGACTATAATAAACATTATCTCAGTATATCCAATAAAGCTTTCATCCTCTCCAAAAGGTTTTTGTTTTGTTTTGTTTTTTAATGCCAGTGATTTTAACTGCGCGATAACGTCAAGGTAGGATTAATACCAGCCCTTTGATGATTTCAACAAACAGTTTTACCTGGAAAATTTATTTCAAAAATCTACTACCATATGATATGATCACTCATACTTTCATCTGGTTTATAAGCTTAACAATATCTACTTCAGTCAAGAAAAGTCTTTTGTCTTTGTTATTGGACTTCTTTTGATTAAACCTAATCTTTTACAAGTATTCTTTTGAAAAGCAAATCCAGGGAGGGAGGGAAGAAGGGAAAGAGGGAGAGAGGGAAGGAGGAAGGAAGGAAAACTTAGATTGGTCTGTTACTTGAGACCAAAACCAACAAAAAACTCACATTCCTTTTTATTTAAGATAAAATACAATGAAACTTCTGTTAACTTGGTGGGGAGCCATATTTGCTTTCATATTCACATGGAAGAAACCAAAATATGGAAGAACTTTGTTTTCTTGATTTTCTTTCCTAGTGTCTTTCTCAAAAGAAACATTAGAAATTCAAAGTATACTTTTATGACCTGGAATGATTTAGAAAGAAAAAAAAGAATCTTATCAGCATATGCAGCAAAACCATACTGACCTGAAACAACAAGAAGCTAGATCCACTTTTCGGTTCTTCTGAATCCCCAGCAGTGTACCAAACACACACACGCATGTGCAAGCATGCGCGCGCGCACGCACTCACACACACAAAGCAATCTGAGTGATGTCATTTAGTCATTATTTACTGTTTCTGACTCTCCAACATATTTTTAAATATAAAAATTGAAAGGATACCATCGGTCAGTTCTTTTCAATTTCTGCCCCAAGCCCAGAGGGAAAATTCTTAATTATCTTTACTTCTTACATTCCCTCCTTCTCCTTCTTTATTTCTCACTTTTGACACTGCAAGGATGACTTCTGTTTTCCTTTTACTCAACAGAATACAGTTAACAAGTCTCCTCAAATTACATTTTCTTTCAAGGATTTCTACCGTCCACAAGACCAAGTAACCTTTCCATCATTCCTCACACCACTTCCCTAGACTCTCTTTAAGATAATCTGAATGGCTCCTGCTTTCTGCACACTTGGAGTTAAACCATCTCCCCCCTCCTCTTTTGATACAATGTTCCTATGTCTCAGTCTGTTGAAATCTCACCCACACAGGCTTTAAGTCAAAGTTCTTTTCCATATCCCTTCCCAGATGTGATCCATCAGGATACTAAAGGCCACACCACTTCACCTTCCCCAGCACTTTCCATCACAAGCTTACTTGCCAGAACACAAAGGTTTCTCTAAAGACCTCACAGTTCTTTCACATACACGATGCATTTCAGTGATCTCTACCATAGTGAAGGTCTTCCTCCTTGGAGAAGAAACAGTCTATTACCTAATAACAGCTTCTTACACACAAACTTATTATAGTAAATGTTAATTTCAAGGACCATAAAAAGATCTGAAAAAAAACTGTTCATTTCTTCAGAATATCAGGAATGTCAGGAAATCAGAAAGATTTGCTGATCCCAAAACAGTGCTAATGAACAGTAAGCAAAGAACAGTATATCGAAACATTTTCTAGAAACACAGCATAGTAAGGCATCTGATTTCCTAATCTTAGTGAAAAGGAACTCTACCAAACCCCATTTTAACAGAGAACTGGAAATCTGGGTTTTGACCCTCTAAATCAGACAATAATCTATGCTCTCAGAGCTCTGAGGTTTTTTTTTAACCCCCCTCTTTTTCTTTTTAATTTCTTCATGAATGGTAAAATACAATACCAGTAAGATAAAGAAAATTAATGTTATATCCCTCATGTGGTTTCCAGAAACTCAAGTAAATGGAACACATTTCTCATGCTTTTTGAGGCAGCATAACATAGTTTTCCATCACACTAATTGTTCCCTGACAATTACTACTGCCTTTTGGCTCTGGAAATTTCCTTACTGATAGCTTTGTCTCTCTCCAGCACAGCTTTATTGGAGCAGAGCAAATGAAAGACAAATAATCCACAGAGGCAGGAAAAAGACAGTTCATCTTCCTCTTGCTCATGTTGTTCAGTACTGACAGAAGAAAACTAAAAATCATGAGATTTATTTCATTTCTTCCTCTGGGGTAAAAGTTCCCTTTATTCTAATGGCTGGCAAATACAAAAATAAAAACAACACAATTTTGCCAAGTAATTTCCACTCGTTTTAGACATAATATGACATTCATACTAAATCATAACTGTGTGTGTGTATGTGTGTGTGTGTGTAAATGTTGTGGCAAAAAAATGAAAGTGTGAAGTGAATAAAGAAAAAACGAATAAAGATAAAAATGAAATACCTACGCTCATCAAATCTATCAGAAGAGTACAAAGAGAACCTACACATTGGGAAAACGTCTTTGGGAATAATGTATCTGATTAGGATCTAATCTCTAAAATATACAGAAAATTTCAACAACAAAAGGCAAACAACCCAATTAAAAAATGGGCAAAGGACATAAACAGACACTTCACCAAAGAGGGCATCCAAGTAGCCAACAAACACATGAAACAATGCTTGCGATCATTAGCCATCAGAGAGATACACACCAAAACTACAATAAGATACCATCTCACCCCTACAAAAATGGCACTGATCAAAAAAACAGAAAACAAGAAATACTGGCAAAGTTTCAGGGAGATTAGAACCCTGCTCTACTGCTGGTGGGACTGTATATTGGTTCAACTACTACGGAAAAAATAGTATGGCGCTTCCTCAAAAACCCAGAAATAGAAATACCCTACAATCCAGAAATCCAACTCCTAAGTATATAACCTAGAGAACTATAACTACTGACACAAACATATATGCACAGCTATGTTCACTGCAGCATGATTCACAACAGCAAAAAGATGGAAACAACCCACCTGCCCATCAACAGATGAATGGATAAACAAACTGTGGTACATACACACAACGGAATACTATGCAGCCGTAAAGAATGATGATGAGTTCTCAAAATATGCTATAATGTGGATGATTCTGGAGGGACCTTAGGCTGAGTGAAATAAGTCAATCACAGAATGACAAACACTGTATGATCTAATTAAAAAGACAAGAAGAGGTATACATACAGAAAGTAACATTCTTTGGTGCTTACCAGGGATGGGAGGGAGAGAGAGTGGGAATCACTTGTTAGTTTTGGTGATGGGTAAGGCAGTCATGAATAAGGGTGAAGTCAGCACAACTTGACCAAGGTAAAAGATGACACTAAGATGTACACAAGAATAAAGGATGATTTTGGTAAATGCCACAACATACACAATTTTTCAACAACAGTGATAACAATAAAAAAATATGTGTGTGGTTACCACAGGTATATCCTTATATACGTATAGGTGAGCACATATGAATATACCAGTACACATGTATAAATGTTTCTGCAGACAAATGTATATACAGGTTTGTGTTTGCTGCTTATACATTCAAATATAAAATAAAGCACATGGGGACACAGTTATGGATACTTCCTAGACAACCAAACACATCGCAGGATTGGTATACAGGGTTTGAGGGCTTAAGACCACAGCCGCGGGGTACAGCTCTGTCAATTGGTATAACATAGCTCATAAAGATAATGTTCTACATCCTAGTTTGGTAAGTAGCATCTGGGGTCTTTAAAGTTTGCCAGCAGCCATCTAAGATACAACTATTGGTCTCTAAACATCTGGGGCAAAAGAAAAATAAGGAAACCAAAGACTCAAAGAAGAAACTAGTCTACAGGACTAATAGTCTACATGAACCATGGCCTCACCTACCTTGAGATCAGAAGAAATAGATGGTATCCGGTTACCAGTACCAACCGTTCTGACCAGGGACACAACAGATGGTCCCAGGGAGAATGAGAAAAAATGTAGACCAAAACTCAAATTCCTAAAAAAGGCAAGACCTACTTGAACAGTAGAGACCAGAGGAACCCCTGAGACTATCACCCTGCGATACCCTTTAAACTTGGAACTCATACCACTCCTGGAGGTCACCTATCAGCCAAAAGATAAAGGAGGGTGGGTGCTCATAAAATAACTAATACCACCTGTGAGTACAGTGTTCCTCTAAGCAATCATCTAAATAAGACCTAATCGGAGGTAGGGCCAAGATGGCAGAGTACTCAGACACTTCCTGTGGTCCCTCTTATAACATAGACCCGAAAAAACAAGTGAATCGTCTATATATGACGATCTAGGAGCCCTGAACATCAAAAGCAAAGTTGAAGAATCAGACTGAGCAGCAGGAGAGGGAGAGATGCTTCAGAAACAGTGAGGAATTGCCAGGCCTGACCCAAAGGGAACCAGCACCCTGCAGTCCAGATTGGCTCGTGTGAACGGTGAGGCAAACAGTGGTGCTCGGGATGTTTTCCACTTCGAGAGAGCCACTGAAAAGCGCCACTAAATTGATAAAAGATAAGTACATGCGTCTAACCTACTGCATGGATCAATAAACACCCTCTTTAGGAAAAATCTCTCTCCCATTTACCTGCCCCTTCCCCGTTCTGCACCAGGTCCCGGCTGGCTCCAGCAACTGCCATGTCCCCTGGGCCAGAAGTAGGACCCATCAAGTGTCCTGAGCCATTCTCTTGGCCTTGGAGAGGGAACAAATTAACAAAAAAGAAAAAATACTCTGCCAGCTCTCCTAAGCTGGGAACTCAGGGCAGGCACAGCTCCTTTGCCTAGGCACAGGCATAAGGGTTCCACAGACCCTGAATACCTTTCACCCCTACACAGACCTGTATGGGCCCACTTCAACAGCATAGGCCCTCATTACCACAGTACAACAGGGTATATACCTGAAGCCTGACTTCAACTATCAGCTATATGGTGGAATAGCAGGTTCATGACATCTGACACTGCTCAGTCCATTAAGCAAGCACCTCACCTACCTGCATGACAGGCCTGAGGACTGGTGGCTTGGTGGCTTGACCCATACCACCTAGCCACCAGGGGTCCAAGAATAAGTGGTGCCTCCCAGTTCTTACATCCAACAGCATTGGTTGCCCATAGTCCAGCTGCAAAATCCACCCACCTACGCACTCTAGGGAACAGAGACATGCTTTCCTCCCACTCAGGGGGAGCCATCAGCCCCTGCCTTGCTCACCGCGTGACCCCCTACTACAGCCAGATACCTGTGCCTACTCCAATCACCCCTGCCTATCTAGGACTGTAGATGAGAGCCAGTACCACACACTTGGTGACCGACTACCTGGACATCTGAGCTGAACCCATACAAGAAAAGTAAATGGACTCCTGGGCTCATAGATCTAGTAACAGATCTAATCACCTGGTGACAGGACGTTAGAGCTTCCAAGTCGCCGATAATCAAACTAGCTCATAAGAGCAGCCTATTTGGGCATACCAAAACAAAACAAGAAGCTAGGACACAGTAAGCAAACATGAAATACATAAATATAATAACTTATTGATGGCTCGGAGACAACGGTCAATAACAAATCACATGAAGAGGCAGACCATGACGACTTCAGCAAGCTCCCAAAAGAAAGAATCAAGAAATCTTCCAGAGGAAGAGAATTTCTTGGAATTACTGGAGATAGAATACAAAAAATTAATAATATACAGAACTCTTCAAGAGATCAGGAAGGAGATCATGCAAAACAAAGAACAAGCCAAGGAACGCACAGACAAAGCAACAGAGGAACTTAAGAATATTACAGAGGAACATAAAGACAAACTTAACAGGCTGCAAGAATCCATAGAGACAACAAACAGAAATCCGGAAGATAAACAATAATATTTCAGAATTAAGACAACTCAATAGAAAGTCACAGGAGCAGAACTGAGGCAATGTAAGTCAGAGTTAGTGAGACTGAAGATAAAGCACTTGACACCAAATTATGTGAGGAAAAACCAGATAAAAGAATTTAAAAAAATGAAGAAACCCTAAAAATTATGTGGCACTCTATCAAGAAGAATAACCTACAAGTGATGGGAGTACCAGAATGGAGGAGATGACAGAAAAAACAAGGACAAAAATCAAACACATAGAAAATGAACAACACCGTGCTCAAAAACTACTGGGTTACAGAAAAAATTAAGGATGGAATAAAGAAAGTCACAGAATCAAATGAGAATGAAATAAATAAGACCTAATCATCAACATTTACCCTACACCAAAGATGAGAAGATAAAGATGAGGGGGGACAAGGAACCTGATTAATGCAAACAGAACCAAAATGGAAATGACAATGCTGACCCGTTGTGAATAGTGTAACCAATGTCACTGAAAAATATGTATAGAAAATATTAAATGAGAATCTAATCTACTATGTAAATTATCTCCAAAATCACATTAAAATATCAAAAAATAAAATTAATAGTATACCTAGTACAATCTCAGTTCTATTAAAAGTATGAATGTCACATTATAGATAATAAATAAATAAAAAATATAGGATATACAAAAAAAAGACATTAAAACAAGTAACCTCTGCGTAGTAGAATTATTATAAATGGTTTTTCTTTTCTTAAAGTTTTCCTATTTTCAACAAGAAAAGAAAAATCCCATTGAAAAGCCATTATATTGATTTTCTCAGACAAACATGAAATGTGCCATAGCAAACTTAATAGAGTTCCAGTTTTGCTGCAATGTCCCCCATGTTCGGAAGGGCCTCACTGGCAGCCATACTGTTTTGACTTTCAAGTCAAAAAGACCTCTCTGGCGTACTCACCCCAACCCATTTATCTCGGCACTGATTCTCGAATTTTCTAAAAATTAGTAGCCATTCACCCATAGTACATCCACAAATGAACACATCAGTGTTTTTCAGAATCCTCCTTCAAAGAGGGACACTTAATCATAATTTCAGTTTTACAATAAAAAGCAGAGAAAATAAAGGTCAAAGAGTTAGGCTGGCTGTATAGTCCAGGGACTGTTTAAACAGAAAGAGGACTTTGGATCTTTGAATCTACTTGCTGTACCTTTATAATAAACCAAAAACCCATTGCTGCTTAGTCAATTCTGACTCACAGCAACATTGTAGGACAGCGTAGAATTACCCCATAGGGTTTCCAGGGCTGTAAAACCTGATGGAAGCAGATTGCCACATCTTTCACCCATGGAGCAGCTGGTTGGTTCAAACCACCGACCTTCCGGTTAGCAGCCAAGTGCTTAACCACTGTGCCATCAAGGCTCCTTTATACCTTTATAATAGTATCGTAAAAAATGCAAGTCAAGTTACACTATTTTGAGGTGCAACAATGCTCCTGAATGGTTATACAGATAAATTAGCACATCGCACGTATTCTCCATCTTGTTGTTGTTGTTAGTTGTTGTTGGCTGCTGTCCAATCGATTCCGATTCATGGCGAACCCATGTGTGCAGAGTAGAATTGTTCCATAGGGTTTAAAGGCTGTGACTTTTTGGAAGCAGATCGTCAGGCCTGTCTTTCAAGTGCCTCTGGGTGGATTCAAACTGCCAACCTTTCGAGTAGTAGTTGAGTGCTTAACCATTTGCGTCACCCAGGAACTCACTACAACATCATAATGAAATCTATAGATACACACGACCAAAGGATTATATATATATATATACATATATATGTATATATATGTATATATATGTATATATGTATACATATATATACATATACATATAAAATCATATTATATATATATATCACATCATATATATATGATAATGGCCCAAGAGAAGGGGGCTAATTTATATGTCTATGGCCTCACACCCCCCATGCATCTGTTAGTATGTTGTACTGTAGGGGCTTGCGTGTTGCTGTGATGCTGGAAGCTATGCTACCGGTACTCAAATACCAGCAGGGTCACTCATAGTGGACAGGTTTCAGCTGAGCTTTCAGACTAAGACACACTAGGAAGAGGGAACTGGCATTTTACTTCTGAAAAGAATTACCCAGTGAAAACCTTATAAATAGCGGTGGAACGTTGTCTGATATAGTGCTGGAAGATGAGTCCCTCAAGTTGGAAGGCACTCAAAATGCAACTAGGGAAGAGCTGTCTCCTCAAAGAAGAGTCGACCTTAATGACATGGATGGAGTCAAGCTTTCGGGACCTTCATTTGCTGATGTGGCACAGAGCAAAATGAGAAGAAACAGCTGCAAGCATCCATTAGTAACTAGAACACGGAATGTATGAAGTATTCATCTAGAAAAACTAGAAATCATCAAAAACAAAATGGAATGTATAAACATCGATACCTTGAGCATTAGAGAGCTGAAATAGACTGATATTGGCCATACAGAATCTATTCTGGGAATGACAACTTGAAGAGGAATGGCATTGCATTCATTGTTAAAGAGGACATTTCAAGATCTATCCTGAAGTACAATGCTGTCAGTGATAGGATAATGTCCATATGCCTAGAAGGAAGACCAGTTAAGACGACTATTATCCATATTTACACACCAACCGCTAAGGTCAAAGATGAAGAAATTGAAGATTTTTACCAACATCTGTAGCCTGAAATTGATCAAACAAGCAATCAGGATGCATCGATAATTACTGGTGATTGGAATGCAAATTTGGAAATCAAGAAAAAGGATCGGTAGTTGGAAAATATGGCGTCAGGGACAGAAACAATGCCAGAGATTGCACAATAGAATTTTGCAAGACCAACGACTTTTTCATTGCAACTACCTTTTATCAACAACATAAACAGTGACTGTGCATGTGGACCTCATCAGATGGAATACACAGGAATCATATCGACTACATCTGTGGAAAGAGTGATGGAAAAGCTCAATATCATCAGTCAGAACCAGGCAAGGGGATGACTGCAGAAGAGATCATCAATTGCTCATATTCAAGTTCAAGCTGAAGCTGAAGAAAATAAGAGCAAGTCCACGAGAGCCAACATACGACCTTGAGTGTATCCCACCTGAATTCAGAGACCATCTCAAGAACAGATTTGATGCGTTGAATGCTAATGACTGAAGACCAGATGAGTTGTGGAATGACATCAAGGACATCACATATGAAGAAGGCAACAGGTCATTTAAAAGACAGGAAAGAAAGAAAAAGACCAAAATGGATGTCAGAAGAGACTCTGAAACTTGCTCCTGAATGTCGAGTAGCTAAAGCAAACAGAAAAAATGATGAAGTAAAAGAGCTGAACAGAAGATTTCAAAGGGAGGCTCAAGAAGACAAACTAAAATCTTATAATAAGATGTGCAGAGACCTGGAATTAGAAAACCAAAAGGGAAGAACACACTTGACATTTCTCAAGCTGAAAGAAATGAAGAAAAAAATTCAAGCCTCAAGTTTGAATACTGAAGAATTCTAAGGGGAAAATATTAAACGACACAGGAAGCATCAAAACAAGATGGAAGGAATACACAGAGTCACTATATCAAAAAGAAATGGTCGACATTCAACTATTTCAGGAGGTAGCAGAAGAAGGAAGAGGTCCAAACTGCACTGAAGGCATTGGAAAAAAAACAAGGTTCCAGGAATTGATGGGATACCAATTGAGATTTTTCAACAAACAGATGCAGCACTGGAAGTGCTCACTCGTCTATTCCAAGAAATTTGGAAGACAGCTACCTGGCCAACCGACTGGAAGAGATCCATATTTATGCCTATTCAAAAGCAAGGTGATACAACAGAATGTGGAAATTATCAAACAATATCATTAATATCACGCACAGGTAGAATTTTGCTGAAGATCATTCAAAAGCGGCTGCAGCAGTATATCAACAGGGAACTGCCAGAAATTCAAGCTGGATTCAGAAGAGGATGTGGAACCAGGGATAACATTGCTGATGTCAGATGGATCTTGGCTGAAAGCAGAGAATACCATGAAAATATTTACCTTTGTTTTATTGATTACGCAAAGGCATTTGACTGTGCGGAACATAACAAATTATGGATAACATTGAGAAGAATGGGAATCCCAGAGCACTTAATTGTGCTCATAAGGAATCTGCATACAGATCAAGAGGCAGTTGTTCAAACATAACAAGTGCGTGGTTTAAAGTCAGGAAAGGTGTGCATCAGGGTTGTATCCATGCACTATACTTATTCAATCTGTATGCTAAGCAAAAATAATCCTAGAAGCTGAACTATATGAAGAAGAATGGGGTATCAGGATTGGAGGAAGACTCATTAACAACTTGCGTTATGTAGATGACACAACCTTGCTTGCTGAAAGTGAAGAGGACTTGAAGCACTTACTGATGAAAATCAAACACTACAGCTTTCAGTATGGATTACACCTCAACATAAAGAAAACAAAAATCCTCACAACTGGGCCAACAAGCAACATCATAATAAATGGAGAAAACACTAAAGTTGTCAAGATTTCATTTTACTTGGATCCACAATCAACACTGGAAACAGCAGTCAAGAAATCAAATGACACAATCCACTGGGCAAATCTACTGCAAAAGACCTCTTTGACGCATTGAAAAGCAAAGATATCACCTAGAAAACTAAGCTGCATCTAACCCAAACCATGAAGTTTTCAATGGCATCATATGCATATGAAAGCTGGACAATGAATTAGGAAAATCGAAGAATTGATGCCTTTGAATTATGGTGCTTGCGAAGAATATCGAATATACCATGGACTGCCAAAGGAACGAACAAATCTGTCTTAGAAGAAGTACAACCAGAATGCTCCTTAGAAGCAAGGATGGCGAGACTATGTCTCACATACTTTGGACATGTTATCACGTGGGACCAGTCTCTGGAAAAGGACATCATGCTTGGTAAAGCAGAGGGTCAGCAAAAAAGAGGACGACCCTCAACAAGATGGACTGACACAGTGGCTGCAACAATGGGCTGAAACATAACAACGATTGTGAGGGTGGTGCAGGACCGGGCATATTTCATTCTGTTGTACACAGGGTTCCTATGAGTTGGAACAGACTCCACGGCACCTAGCAACAACATCAACAACATAGCCTCATAGAGAAGTGCTTGTTTGTTAAGCAGTGAGACTATTTCGGGTACAGGTCTTTCAAAATGAAAAATAAAAAGGCAGAGAAATAGAAAAACATGGATTCAATTTTCCACCAGTTCTAAGCAATACAGCATCCCTAGACCAGTATAAAAGCCTTAAACTTTCGGAATACAGCAACCACAACAGATGCATACATATACGTATATAAAGTCGACTTTCTTAACTGACAAACAAACTGGATGGAACTTGTTCTGCAGCTGAGCAATGGCGAGAGGACTGTCTAGACAAATGTTTCCCACAATTCTAATAATAAGCCTCATTAAAGTAATACTGAGATAGAGCAGGGGAAAACACAGTGCTGGGAGCTAGACTCAGCTCTGTCCACATCATTACTCCATGATGTGAATAAAAGCTGAGAGCTTCTTTTATACAAAGCTTTTTCCTCTATAAAATGAGAGGGCTGTGGCACATATAAGTTCTGAGGTCCCATAACATTCTGTTGCTATCATCAATTTTACTCCGGTCACCAAGCGGTGACTAGATAGCTCTGGCACTAAAAAGCCCATATGCTTTAGACAGAAACTGTGAATCCAGCTGATATGGAGACACAACATATACATAACCTTTTCAACTTAAAGACTCTCCTCAATATGCCTCAGTCTTAGACTACAGAAAGCCAGAAGTCCTGATGTCAAGAATCTAGCACAAAAAATTAAATTGTAGTAAGTATTAAAATGTTTCATTAATATATCCGGAAGCTTTGCTTTAATTAAGTTCTCTATCATCATTGGCATCTGTGATTTTATTTCTTTTCTTTTTCAACAAAGAAAAATCCACGAATGATTTTGGCTCTCAAAACAAAGAAAACCACAAGACAGCAGAAATAACATAAGTACACACAAAGTCAATTTAAAAGCTCTATGTTTCATGTTAATGAACAGTAAACACCAGAATACTGAAATCATATGAAAACTGTAGACTGCACTAGAGCAGTATGTCCACTGAAACATTATGGATTAAAAAAAAAGTTTATTTTATTAATTTGTTCTTGGTAAAGAAATGTGCTAATATATGGAGGAGGCACAGGATAACATCAGGTCTAAGAATTTTAACTTTCATCTCAACCAACAGTTCAGAAATATCCAAATTTAGAGAGATGCAATGTTTACCATATAATGAGTGCTCAAGATTATGAATCAAACCCTTTACTATCTGTAACTGCAAATGGAAAATTGTCCACATCAATAAAACTAACCTCATACATTGGCTTGGGATAAAAAGATAAACATATCTGCCCACATCACTGAAGAGAGTATATTACAATGGTGAAAAGCTCCAGCTCTAGAGTAATATTGATTTAAAATTGAACTTGAACTCAGCTCTGCCTCTTAGTAGCTATTACGACCTTGGCCACTGACTTCTCCTCTTTAAGCCTCAGCTTCTTCATCTATAAAATATTAATTATAACAGTACTTATCTCATAGGCTTTGTGGAGAATTAAAGATGGCTGAAATTTTTCTGCCATTCTTCCCTTCATGGAGTGGAGTCTACTTCCCCTCCCCTTGAATCTGAGCTCATCTAGAACTTGCTTTGACAATAAAATGCAGTGGAAATGATAGCATGTAACCTCTAAGGTTATGCCTTAATTGATCTGCAGTTTTTGCTTTTTGCTTTGCTTCCTGGAAAACACTCTTGGAATTTAGCTGCCATGATGTAAGGAAGCCTAAGCAACAACGTGGAAAGGTCCACGTGAGCTCTTAGCTGCAAGGCAGTATTAAATGCAGGCCATGTGAGTGAGGCCATTAGACCTTCCAGCTTAACCAGCACTCCAGCCGTATGACACAGAAGAATCTTCCAGTCAACCCACAAAATAGTGAAATATAATAAATTGCTGTTGTATTAAGCCACTAAGTTGTGGGCTGGTTTGATTCACAGCGAATAATAACTGACTTAGGAAACTAACATATAGTAAGCGTTAAAGAAATGTTAGTTATTATTACTACTGCTATTAATCTACCAATATATTACTAGTATTATTATTACCATCATCAATATTAGAAGTTAAAAAATAGGACCCTGTGCTCTCTGCCAATATAAGCAAGTAAATAACCCTTGGATTACAGAGCAAAGACATTATTTAAAAACCTTATTCCTAATTTAACAAAGCGTTTTTATGTTGGAAATTATATATTTTCTATGCTCTATATTTTCTCTAATACTAAAACAAACCAACCAAGAAAGTTTTTTAGTAGAAATATGGACTATGCTAATTGGAAAGCAGCCTACCCAGATCTGGATCAAAAGGAATTTGCTACAGTTAGTAATTCCCCGAACATATTTAGATAACCACACCATGAACTGAACTGTGAAAATACCATTAGGTTAATCCACTAATTTATGCTGACAAAACAATACACTTAATTTTCCACTTCTTAAATACTCAGTCAAAGTCAGAGAATCCCCTTTTACTATAACTAGGTAAAATGGAAGCAAAGACCTGGAATGCTTAGAGACTTTACTGCAGAGCCTTTTAATTAAGCTGCCATTTAAATCATGTATTTCCTGAAGATGGTTTAACGTAACTAGATTTGACATGTGTCTAGATAAGAAATCACCCTGGATGTTGGCATGTCTAGTTCTATTCACTGGGGTTGCTTTTTAAAAGTCAAGCTCTATTAATAATCCCTTACTTATCAACACTGAAGTATACACACTGATGTGTTTTTTTAGCGTAATTCTTTTTGGTCCCCAGCTGTAGCAGAACCATCATTACAATAACCTTGAGAAGACATACTTCTGAAGAGATCATTGTACCTGTCTGCCCAGGTAATTGTTTTTAGGGAAACGGTAATTCAATAGATGCACTGCTAAACCCAAGACTTACTTGTAGAAACTAATTTATACACTAAGCACCAGAATCAGTCACTATTCTTCTCCTGGAGATATAAATAAGAAATCCTAATATTTAAGAAGAAACCATTTTTAATATTTCAGTTAAACATTAGTATGATGGAGAGGAATCTTTAATTTATACAAGTTTTATTTCCTGCTTATTTGATTATTTCCCGCTTAATTGAATATTTCTTAAAGAATTAAACATTGAAAGAAAGAAAAAAAACTACACATAATGCTCAAAGATCAGGCAGTAAAAGCAGGACTAGTTAATATTTTCATTTTCTGGCATATCTTACTCTTGACACAGCTTGGCCACTTCTCCGTCTAAAAGTCTAAGTTGCTTGCACAAATGTCAGTTCTCCTTGCTTCAAAATGATTTTGTATTTACAGGAATTATGATCTATAGCTATGGAATTGCAGTGACTTTTAACAGTTTTTGATGACTTGCTATGATCAGCACTGGGGATCTAAGATGAACGCCAGTTAGGTTCCTGTCCTCTGGGAATTCATAGTCTAAGCGAGTACTTAGATATAAAAAACTGACTGACACCACAGTGTACTTGTAGAACTGAGGAACATTCAAGGTATTATAAGAACACAGGTGCTAGAGGAAGTAAGTGCTCAACTCTGGGGGCCTCTCAGAAAGGATTTAGAGAGGCAGAGCAAAGGCAGACGAATGGACCAGACAAAAGCAGCAAACTAGGTAGACATACGGCATGTAAGGGTAGATCAGCCTGGCAATATGACAGACAGCTGGGTAAGAAGTGACCTGCATTCACAGGAAGAGGCTGAAAGGGAAGCAAAGCCAGGTCATAGATATTAAACTGCCTTCCCACTCAGGCTACTCATCTACTCACACTGCTAGAGGATACAGAGCTCAGCGTACCAAACCATGATTCCTTCCACCAGGTAAGACTGCACATGGAGGGAATTTGAAAAAGTAAACCATTTTCAATAAAATGTATCAAAAGGTATTTTTTAATAACTAGGATGGCTTAGACCTTTAACCAAATTTAAAAGCTTCTGCTAAAGAATATTTCACTTTTGTAAAATAATCAGTGCATTTCTGAGTGTTTTTTCCTGTGTTCTGGATGGAATATAATCTAGGTCTAACAAACTGAGAAAACAATAGTGCACAGACAGGAATGCACCAGAAGCCTATGTCTTAGAAGCAGATGTTCTCCTTCAGCAGAATCTGAGCCCCTGGTGTATTACCATTTGAAACAGACTTGGAGATCACATTGCTGATGCACTTCTGAAAAGATGTGTTCCCATTTCAAAATCCCACAGTACTTCACTCACTTCCAGAAATGATTCACCAGATAAATATTTAGTGTACTAAAGAAACGTATCCTTTTTCCATAATCTAAAATAGAATACTGGGCTGAATATGGCCAACCCAAACCATAACATTATCAATAACCAACCAAGTACCACGTCACCAGCTGACATTCTCTTAGGTAATTCCCTGGATGGGGAGACACCGCTGAAGCTCTCAAGAATAAGCCCAGTTTTATTCCACTGGATACACTGCAATCCGTGCATTGAAAATGGGCGGTAGTTAAGCAATACATTTTTCTACTAAGTTTTATGAAGGTTGGATGTACTCGCTGTGTCAAAATCTGTCACAAAATTGTTTAGCAGCTGTTTGATGTTATACACGTGTGAATATGGTACCGTGTGGAGATACTACAAATAGTATTGTGTAGCCTGCCACATGACTTCTGATTTGAATTTCAAGTGTGTTAGCTGGCAGATTTAATTTGGATCCTATTAGTATCTATCATTTATCACTGTTTCTCCACGTTGTTGTTGTTAGCTGCTGTTGAGTCAGCCCCTGACTCATGGCGACCCCATGCACAATGGGATCACACTGCTGTGATCCATAAGGTTTTCACTGGCTGATTTTCAGAAGTACACCACGAGGCCTTTCTTCCTAGTCCATCTTAGTCTGGAAGCTCTCCTGAAATCTGTTAAGCATCATAGAAACACTCAAGCCTCCACTGACAGATGGGTGGTGGCTGTGTTTGAGGTACACTGGCCATGAATCAAACCCAGCTCTCCCACACGGACAACAAAAATTCTACAACTGAACTACCACTGCCTCCATTCTTCCCATAATATGATTATATATATCACAGGGAATAATAACGTCTATCTTCTTCACTTTGAATAGCATTTTCATATTCAAGTATAAGGCAGAAAGACAAAATACACAGAAGAATGAGTGACAGCTCAGCTGTTAACCAAAAGGTCAGCAGTTCAAACCCACTAGCTGTTCCATGGGGGAAAGATGTGGCAGTCTACTTTGGTAAAGATTACAACTTGAAAACCCTATGGGGCAGTTTTACATTGTACTATAGGGTCACTATGAGTTGGAACTGACTCGATGGCAATGGGTTTTGGGATGGGGGCTTTCGGGGCAAGAACAAAAAAGCGTAACAATGATAACTCAAAATTGGGTCCTCAGAGCAGCAGTACAGACACCACCTCAAAGCTTGTTAAAAATACAGGATCTCAGGCCCCACCTCAAAACTGCTGGATCAGAATCTGCAGGCGATTCATATGCTTGTTTCACATATCTGACACACACTGGTTTAAGAGGAACCTCAAAATAACCTTTATTTTTCATTTTTCTGTCTCTCTGTAAAACTGCATCTACAGCAGCCTCAAGATTCAAGGACAACTTTAAAGATTTATGACAGAGATTCCACCGTGTTCTCCCAAACCACATATCTCTCAGTCTCTCTCCTTACACTGCCGATGTGCTGGGAGTCTGCAAACATCATTACTGGGTTGGAACATCGTTGTTTTAGAGTGACTGAGCTGTGCCTTCAGGACAGGTCTCAAAGGCATCTACTTATGAGACTTTCATTTGTCATCCTTCTTGCTCAATAATCCTAAAGAACTCACCCCTAGTCCTTGATAGCTTTGTCCTGGGATAGTCTGTACTTTTCACGTTTGTAAATATCAACATCAGACTGACAATGCCCTCATCACCACACGCCAGGTCACCCCACATCTCTAGCCTGGGGGAACTAAATTCTTCTGACTGGTTAACAAATTGTAAGAGGTCAGAGAAAGGGCTGCTGCTTCCTTGCTTCCTCCTACTGCAGGAAATAGAAGCTGACCACACACATGACTAGCTTGGGGTAAGGGTGGCCCACCTAGGCCTAATGGTAAAATGTAGCAAATTAGCTTGCCTCTCAATAATTTTGCTCAGTGTCATTAACTCCTCAGATTCTTAAATGCAAGCAATTCATCTGCTATGATTGATCAGCAAAGCAAAACAAACAAAAAAAAAATTTAAAAAGAACCGCCAGCTAGAAAATAAAAAATATCTTCTCCAAATGCCACTGAGCGTCTTTCTCACCTAGAACAGATTTCTCCCACTGCTATATATCTCCATGTAACTTAATAATTAAACAGCAATCAGCACCACTCTGCCTATCCCACCAGCATAAATATCCTTGGAAAATGTCAATCAAGCCCAGCTAACTAATTTTATCATGAGAACTTCTAATCAAAGAGGGAAAGAGCTTGGTGCAGCCTGGGGAGGAGTGATGAACACAACACCACAGGCTGGAACCAAGCCAGGGAGCAATGCGGTTTGAAAGGAGCAGCTGCAGAATCCTAAGGGTGATGCTGATGCATTCTGGCACCTGAGAGAAGAAAAGTGAAAGGCAGAAAGAGACTCTGTTGGCAGAGAATATAAGCATGCTCAGCACTCCTTGAGAGGCCAGCTCGGAGTAATAAAGCAAGGGTAAAATGAATAAGGACCTCTGGAAAACTGTGATGCAGAGAAGCAAGCATTTTGAATATGAAAGACGTGGTGAAGGGCTGTATCCTACAAATCACTGCTTTCCTGATGTTTTCACTTAAAGGAACTTGAAATTTTTAACAACAAAAATAGGGGAAACTAATCCCAATCCAAATACCAACAGCATTCTTTAACGAGATGGAAAAACTAATCATTAACTTTGTATAGAAAGCGAAGAGGCTGCGGAGAAGTAAAAACTCCTGAAGAAGAATAACAAAGTAGGAGAACTTGCACTACCTGACCTCAGAACCTACTATACAGCTACAATAGACAAAACAGCCTGATACTGGTAAAATGACAGACACATTGACCAATGGAACAGAACTGAGAATCCAGATGTAAATACATCCATCTACAGTCACCTGATCTTCGACACGGGCCCAAAGTCCATCAAATGGAGAAAAGACAATCTTTTTAACAAATGATGCTGGCAAAACTGGATGTCTATCTACAAAAAAATGAAACAGGACCCATACCT
The DNA here is from genome assembly GCF_000243295.1 of Trichechus manatus latirostris. Classification (NCBI taxonomy): domain Eukaryota; kingdom Metazoa; phylum Chordata; class Mammalia; order Sirenia; family Trichechidae; genus Trichechus; species Trichechus manatus. Next base: position 8,101,494 of record NW_004443991.1, read on the forward strand.
CACACCATACCCAAAAACTAATTCAAAACAGATCAAAGACCTTAATATAAAACCAAAACCTATAAAGCTCATAGAATAAAAAATAGGGTCAACGTTAGAGGCCCTAATATACAGCATTAACAAGATACAAAACATAACTAACAATACACAAACACCAGAAGATAGATAACTGGGATCTTCTAAAAAGTAAACACTTATGCTCATCAAAAGATTTCATCGAAAGCATAAAAAAAGAACCTATAGACTGAGAAAAGTTTTTTGGCTATGATAAATCTGACAAAGATCTAATTCTCTAAAATCTAAAGGAAAATCCAATACCTCTACAACAAAAAGACAAATAATCCAATTAAAAAACGGGCAAGGGATATGAGCAGACACTTCACCAAAGAAGACATTCAGGCAGCTAAGAGACACATGAGGAAATACTCGCAATCACTAGCCATTAGACAAATTCAAACCAAACCACAGTTAAGATACCATCTCACCTTCGCATTACTGGCACAAATCAACAAAACAGAAAATAACAAATGTTGGGGAGGCTGAAGGGAGACTGTAACTCTTATGCACTGCTGGTGGGAATGCAAAATGGTGCAACCATTTTGGAAAATGATATGGTGCTTTCTTAGAAAGCTAGAAATAGAAACACCATATGAACCAGCAATCCCACTCCTAGGAATATAGCCTAGAGAAATAAGAACCATCACACAAATGGACACATGCACACCCATGTTCACTGCAGCATTATTCACAATAGCAAAAAGATAAAAACAACCTATGTGCCCATCAACAGATGAATGGATAAACAAACTATGGTACATACACACCATGGAATAGTATGCAATGATAAAGAACAATGATGAATCTGCAAAACATCTCACAATATGGATGAATCTGGAGGACATTATACTGAGTGAAATAAGTCAATCACAAAAGGACAAATACTGAATGAGACCACTGTTACAAAAACTCATGAAAAGGTTTACACGCAGAAAAAAACCATCTTTGATGGTTACTAGGGAGGGGAGGGGAGGGGTGAGGAGGGAAACACACTAACTAGACAATAAATAAATGATAAATTTGGTGAAGGGTAAGACAATACACAATACTGGGGAAGCCAGCAAAACTTGACCAAGGCAATGTCATGGAAGCTTCACAGACTCCCTGAGGGACAGAATTAACAGGCTGAGGGCTGGGGACCATAGTTTCAGGGGACATCTAGCTCAACTGGCATATCATAGTTTATACAGAAAATGTTCTACATCCTACTTTGGTGAGTAGGGTCTGGGGTCTTAAAGGCTTGTGAGCGGCCATCTAAGATACTCCACTGGTTCCACCCCATCTGGAACAAGGGAGAATGAAGAAAACCAAAGACACAAGGGGAAAATTAGTCCAAAGAACTAATGAATCACAAGTACCACAGCCTCCATCAGACTGAGTCCAGCACAACTAGATGATGCCTGGCTACCACCACTGACTATTCTGACAGGGATCACAATAGAGGGTCTTGGACAGAGCTGGAGAAAAACATAGAACAAAATTCTAACTCACCAAAAAAGACCAACACTGACTGCTCTGACAGAGACTGGAGAAACCCCAAGAGCATGGCCCTCAGACACCCTTTCAATTCAGTACTGAAGTCACTCCTGAGGTTCACCCTTCAGTCAAAGATTGGAAAGACCCATAAAACAAAACGAGACTAAATGGGCACACCAACCCAGGGACAAGGACAAAAAGACGAGGAGACAGAAAAGCTGGTAATGGGGAACCCAAGGTCGAGAAGGAGAGTGTTGACATGTCGTGGGTTGGCAACCAATGTCACAAAACATTATGTGTATACATTGTTTAATGAGAAACTAATTTGCTCTGTAAACCTTCATTTAAAGCATTAACAACAACAACAAAAGAGTTGAGTAATAAAAAAATAATAACAGGGGAAACTAACACAGAAGTCCTATTTATTTCACCTATAAGGGTATTGTTACGGGTTGAACTGTGTCCTTCAAAAAGATATGCTGAAGTTCTAATCAGTACCTATAATGCCATGACCTTAATTGTAAACAGGATTTTTGCATACGTAATTAGTTCAGATTAGGTCATACTGGAGTAGAGTAGGCCCTAAATCCCAATATAACTGATGTCCTCACAAGAAGAGGAGAAGAGACACAAACACAGAGACACACGGGGAAGAACAGCACGTGATGACATAGGCAGAGACTGGAGTGATGCATCTACAAGTCAAGGAACGCCAAGGACTGCTGACAAGCCTCAGAAGCCAGGAAAGAGGCATGGAAGAGTGTATACATCAGCGTCCTTTAGAAGGAACCAACTTTGTTGATACCTTGATTTCAGCCTTCTAGCCTCCTGAATTGTGAGAAAATAAGTTTCTGTTACTTTAAGCCACACAGTCTGTGGTAAGTTGTTAGGGTAGCCCTGGGAAACTAATACAGATATTACCACACAACCTATCACCCACCTGTCATTAAACAGCATTTTCAGACCAAAAGAACAATAAAGGCGCAATCTCAGTGGGGGGAAAAAAAAAAAAATTCGGTTGAATTGAATAATTTAACTTAATGAAAAACTCACTAAAATGCCTGCTGGAACTTCCAGTTCCAGTCCACAGACTGGTGCTGAGGAACAGCCCTGCACACAACTCAGAGAATCGTGCAGAGTGCAGACGTCTCATCCTGAGGTGCCTCCAAACGCCTCTAATCACAGTTAAAGGAGTCAGCAAGGTATACACTACAAGCTTTGAAAAAGAAATGAAATAAAAAGTGAAAAGAAACTGATCACAAAAATAAATAAAATATGATGCTAATAACTAGTCATTATTCACCTATGAAATATTAGCTCATTTTTTTTTCCTAATTCTGAAATTGACTTGTAAATACAGATTATATTTGAGAAAGGCTATGAGGATAAAGAATGGACTATTAACATATATCTAGCCAACACTAAAAATAAAACCAGAGACAGCAGTTCACATTTAATTCATTTACCTCAAACTGAAAGTTGAACACAAAATACAAAGAACTATTTGGGCACAGAATTCCAAGATATCAAATTATTTGAATAGTAAAAATGTTAGTGCTGTAAGGTAATTTCAAATATTCCTATTAAATTTCCTGTCAACTGTTACCATGTAAACGAAGAAAATCACTATTTTAGCATGCTTCTGTGAATTAGCTTGTTACTAAATGTCCTGCTCACTTACTGAAAAACCCAAACAGATGTACACCTATTCCAGTAATATTTAATTACTGTGACTATGATATGCTCGAACTTTAACCTTCACAGGTAGTTTTGCCCCCCACCCCCATCCCAAGCTAGCAGATATTAAGAAAAGAACACTTTCATAACCTTACTTTAGGCTGTTTCAAACCAAACACAGAAAAGTAGAGGTGAAACCTTAGAACTAATTTATTTATTTCTATCTTCTCATTTATAGACTCAAAGAGGCTGACAGGCCTAATGTCACACACCAACTAGGGGCTAAAATCAAGTCTTTGAACTACTATTTATCATGAAACTACCCATTTCCTATAATTTTGCCCCCAGTATAAATAAGAATACTTTTTTGTGAACTATCCCATCAATAAGCAGTCCTGATGGTCCAGTGGTTAAGCACTTGGCTGCTAATCAAAAGGTCAGAGATTCAAACCCACCAGCTGCTCCTCGAAAGAAAGCTATGGCAATCTGCTTCTGGACAGATTTACAGCCTTGGAAATGTAGGCCTATGTAGGGTCGCTATGAGTCGGAATCAACTCGATGGCAGTGGGGTTTTTTTTTGTTTTTTTTGATCCAATCAAGAAGCCATAAATCATTTTTAAATGACCAAGAAAGTTAATAATAGATATCACAGAAAAACACTTCAAATAAAATGTTAAAAATGTATACATGTATTCTACTAAAACTAAGACGAGCAAACCCTGTGAACGTCCAATCCCATTCTTAAGGCATATATACCTATAAGAAACGCATGAATATGTGTACCGAAAGACCCGAACTAGAAAATTAACAGCTAAATTATTTAAAAGGAAACTACTTAAAAGTCCATCAACAGCAGAATGGATAAACTGTGCCATATTCAAAAACGGAATACTGAACAGGAACAGTAATGCAAATAAACTACAATCACATGCAACAATAAACACTAATCTCACAATCATAATGTTGACGAAACAAGACAGACACCTAAGTACATGCCATGTGACTCTATTTATCTAACTAATATTTATTTATACAGTGAAACGTGCAAAAGCCAGAACCTGTTTAAGGCAGAAACCTGTCAGAGAAGGAAAACACAAAGATTTTCCACTAAACAGAAAGGACAGAAAAGTGGTGACTGCGGCCTGTCAAAGGCAGAAAACTTGTGAGACCAAGAAAAACAAGGCAGTCCCATGGAGTTCCAGCTCTCACAGGTTTCACTGTATTATATATATAAGAATATATGTAAGAACATATTTATATGTGGATGGTGGTGTGTGCATGTGTGTGTATAAAATATACATCTCCCTCCATTCACTATGTAAAGAAGAAGGAAGAGACTTCTGCTCCATTCTTAATATTAATGCCTTGAAACAGAAGCTTACAGACCTCAGGAGACTGATCTCCATGCCAGCTACTGTTCTGACAAAGCTTGCCTCCAAAAGCTACATGTGAAACTGTCACAGTTCATGAACTGAAGCTAATATCAGAAAGAAGCTGGCTCATCATTTTTTCAACCTTCATAGTGATTATCATAATACCATGATTTTTTAAATCCATTTCCCTTCCACAGAAAAATTCAACCACCAACCTCAGAAAATAAATTCAGGATTTTAAATCAAAATTCTTTTTCCTAAAATGTTTACAAATTTCCAAAATAAGTATGCAAAACAATGTATGTAAAATTACATCTTGATTTTCACGGATACGAATCTCTGTTCCTTTAAAAAAAAAAAACCACACCTCATTGTCATCCAGTCAATTCCAACTCATAGTGACCCTATAGAACAGGGTAGAACTGCCCTACACGGTTTCCAAGGCTGTAATCTATACAGAGGCAGACTGCCACATCTTTCTCCCACAGAGCTGCTGATGGGTTAGAACCACCAAACTTTTGGTAAGGAGTTGAGCGCTTAACCACTGTGCCACCAGGGCTCCTTCCCTCTTCTTTGCGCATTCTCTAATATGCCCACTAAAGCAGAAAGAATTATGGGAAGTGGAAGCTCTAGCCTATTCATTAACCTATTCAAGCTCAACAGTACAATGGTAGCAGCCTGACAATGGTTAACTACTAAGGTGTCCTCAGGTACCATATGAAGAGCATATCCATTTGGGTCATTCCAAAATTTTAAGGCCACACACACCAGCAGCAGGCAGAAATTTAGTCTTCTTAAGAGACAAATAAATGTACATAATAATCTCAGCAAATTACAAATACATCTATTTTTCAAAAATGCCACTTAAAATTGTTACACTGAAAAAAAGAAGATGTAAAGCCCTAATTAAAATTTAAAAGCAAACAAACAAGAACGTGAAGTATTAAAAAATACACAGGAATCTCTATAGCACTGCTTGAGTTCTGTCCATGTGAATTTATTAGCTATTCAAAAATGAAAATAAATTAAAATTTAAAAATAAAATTAAAAACAGCATCAAGAGATGAATAAAATGAGTCTGTTATTGTTTTGTATCTAAAATAAAAGAAAAACACCTGGGTTTCAACAATAATTTTTTTCCTTCAAGGCTTCATTAAGGAATGATTAATTCTAACCCCATCCAAAAATCTGAATTGATAGCATGTACATTATAACCGCTCAGATAAGTATAAGGTATTAGGCACAACCTTCAGGTTTCTGGTTGCAAGCCATTAAAAAAAATCTGACCGTACAGATCACAATAAAAACAGAAATATTATCAAAAATCAAACTGTTTAGGAGCAAGAGCAGGCTGAATGAGGATTTACGTCATTTTTTTTTCCTCCCTCATCTGTAGTCAGAACCAGATGTTACAGATTGAGACTAGGGGTCGGGGGAAGAGACTTCCTGTTTCAAGGCTCAAGAAAACCAAACCCGATGCCGTTCAGTCAATTCCCGACTCACAGTGACCCTATAGGACAGAGTAAAACTATCCCATAGGGTTTCCAAGGCTGTACTCTTTCTGGAAGCAGACTGCCACATCTTTCTCCTGCACAGAGGCTGGTGGGTTCAAACTGCCAATCTTTTGGTTCGCAACTGAGTGCTTAACCACTGCGCCACCAGGAATAAAATGATACTTAATCACTGTGTTTATTATTTAAATACTGTCTTATAAAAGTGGTAAAAGATAGCATTTTTAATGAGAAAACACATATTTTTAATATTTAAATGTATCATAGATTATTTAAAATGTGTTTAACCACTTAAAGTACAATGAACTCCAAGGTTAAAATGAGTAATCCTCTAATAAATGGCTAGTCAAATTAGTCACTTAGCCTGTTAAGTAAGCATTAAGCATGACGACAGGTCTGAACAATTTTAATTTTCATTTTACAAAGAGGTTTGATGTGCTTAACCACATCATTGCATTCATTTACATGAAATGGCCTTCTTCCTTCACTGTATGGTATGGTGAGCAGCTAGGGGACTTCCTAAAACAGGCTAGGGCTTGCCTACTGCCCATTTTGAAGACTCCTTTGCAATCTTCTGTCACTATTGTTTAAACTTAACCTATTGCTGACAACAACAGAAAGTCTGCTAAAAATTACTTAGGGTGAGAATGTTTCAGAAATGCCAACAAGCTTAGGACTCCACCTCTGCCAAAGTGACACTTTTGGCTGTAACTCAGAACAAAATCCTGAAAGATCCAAGGGATGTTGGGGGAAGATAATGATTCTAACAGGGTTCTAACAGGGATTTGGAACAGCCTTCTTCTAATCTACAAATAAGAGGATATATACATTTGAACCAGAGGCAATGAAGAATATCAATTCTTAAAAAAGAATTAACTGAATCACAGTAATAATTTTCAACATAATCCAGTACGCAAACCACTAATGTGCCATAAATCTGAAATACCTCAGGAGAAACACACACACACACAAACCCACACCACACACACGAGACGTAGATCCCTTTCCCTTCTTCATTATTTGGTCCCTGACTCTAGCCTCATTCCTTACTGTAATGTCCAAGGACAGGATGTGCAATTACCTTGGAGTCCTGGTGGTGCAGTGGTTAATTGCTCAGCTGCCAACCAAAAAAACTGGTGATTCAGCTCCACGGGAGAAAGACCTGGTGATCTGTTCCCTTAAAGATTCTAGCCTAGAAAATCCTATAGGGCAATTCTACTCTGTCACATGGGGTCGCTGTAAGTCAAAATCAATTAGATGGCACCCAACAGCAACAAGGCAAATGATGCTGTTTCAATCACTGTCATCCCTTCTCACACCCATCCCCTCCAGCTGGACCAGTTCCCAGTTGGCTTCTTGGCATCATTAATTCCTCTTTGGCCTTTTACAAAAATGTTCATGTGCTTATGCACATCTTTCTGGGAAAAATAATCTGCAGAATCTATATTCTTAAAGGTGTCTGTGACCCAAGAGAGGTTAGGAACCAGGGCTCTGACAGAGCTGACAACTAAACATGCAAATGAAAGGCATATAATGCATGAGTGCCAAACAACAGACGGAAGAACAAGACACTAAACTTGCCACCAAGCAGACCCCACAGGATTTCCAAGGAGCGCACAGCCAAGGGCCAAAAGATGACTAAATGTTCAACTTCTAAGTGGGTCTGCCCATAAGAATCATTCATTTGTCCCTGTGTTTTGGGGGGGAAAGTTAGAAGAAGGGAAGAAGATAGAGAGTTGGCCCCATATAAACATACCCTCAATTAGGACCTCAGGATGCAACTATTATTGAAGAAGCCCAGATGTTTTATAGTCATCAGTGGATTCTACTATTAAATTAATTGCTCAGTAAAACACTTAGAAGACACTGAAATATTTGTTTAATAAAAGAAAAAATAGTAAGTTATCGGGATTAACATGAATGAAGAAAATTTTTTTTTTAATTTATACATACATATGCATATATCTTAATATAGTATTCCATTTCATCAGTATAATTAAACTGCTTTCTTCTAAGAATAGGGTAACTGACTTAGACACTGAGGCAGGCAACATTTAAATCCGCAGTGTTGATGAAAATTAAATTAGAGAAATCAGAGAAGTCTTCCCACCAGTTGATGCGAACAAGCACTCCATTATAAATAGCTCTCATGCATAGTCATTTTATGTACAAATTCTGGTTACAGAAAGATATTCACTGAGCAAGCAATTCCAGGTAATTTTCTAGCTGTGATTATTGTAACATGTAATATATAGTTTTGATAATTACCCAAGAGATTTAGAATACACAAGTTGTAGAATAATTATGGAACCCCTATTTCTTTCTTTATAGGCTTAGTATTTGAGGGCTGTGAACTTACAGACCTGGGATTTATTTTTCAAGCCCCTACTGATTTATTTTGGATTGCAGTTTATATGTCTCAGATTCTCCTCCATAACTGCAGTTTGCTATTTAATACAGCTCCTTTAAAATGTCGAAATCAAAACCGAACAGTTGTCATCGAGTCAATTCCAACTCACAGCAACCCTACAGGACAGAGTAGAACTACCCCATAGGGTTTCCAAGGAGCACCTGGTGGACTCGAACTGCCAACCTTTTGGTTAGCAGCCAAACTCTTAACCACTACGTCACCAGGTTTCCTTAAAGTGTCAAGGGTACCATCAAAACATTCAGAGTTTATTTTCATGGAGTGGACCACCTCCTCATGATTCTTAAAGCTAAGGAAAAAGTAGCCTACCTCAAAGCTCTCTGCTAGTACCTTCCATTTTCTCACACTGGAAGCCACAGTGAGGGTTAGAGTCATGGCTCAATTGTACCCTCCAACGCAGCATAGAATTAACTGAAATTACAGTTTATTTGTTTTATTATTCCAACTAGGGGGGAAAAAAGGCAGTTCATTCTTAGAGGAAAATCAAATGTAAAAAATCTGCAAGTTGATGAATATGACAGAAGTTAAAGCTGGGTCTGTATTCTTTAAGATAAGGGAATGAATTTAAATTTGTTTCAAGTTTTACCTTTTGAAGTAGTTACTTATTTTTTCACTACTATGTTTTTTTTAAAGTTACATTCCCCCCTCAACAAAGTATTTCTGGAAAAAGCAAGATGTTCAGTTGCAGGAGCGCTTTTTAGGGTAATGCTGTGAGAAAGTTCTTTTATTTACCCAAGAACTATGTGTTTTTCTCTTATACTACCTACTTTACTACACAAAATAGCAGTTCTAACATGGCACTCTGACTGCACATCTATACTCCCTAATTCCAAAACTTTTCATATGCAGAAACTGTAGGTGACTTAAAGAATCGACTTTCTAAAGAAAGAGAGTAGCCACTAGGCACATGCACTATCCAGCACCTCCAGCATGGCAAGTCTGATTGAGATGTGCCGGAAGTACAAATACACACTGGATTTTGAAGTTTCGGTATGATAAAAAAAAGTAAAATATTTCACAAATAATTTTATATTGATTAAAAGTTGAAATAATATGTTAGATATTATAGTAAATAACAGTATAGTAAAATATACTATTATAATTAAATTTATCTTTGACTTTTTACTTTTTTAATATCGATACTAGATAATTTAAAATTACAAGCTTCTTCAATATATATTTCTATTGGACTGTGCTGTCCTGTGAGCTCACCCACTCTCACCTTATATTATATCCATTGCCTTGTTTCTGTTTCTCTTCGATTGTCTCCTCTTCAAGGATCCTTGAAAACCACATAGATATTCCCTGTAGTAGAATACCCTTCCCTTCATCCTCCCTCCCTGGTGAGACAGCATTCTAGCTCTAATCCCCTTCACATGCAACCACCTCAGAAGAATAAGCTACACTGAACTCACTGGCTCCTCTTCCTCAACATACTAACTTCCATATCCCCCTCTGCCCCCCCCAATAACTGCTTCTTCAGAGGTCAGGCCGTCACTGTGTCTCATCCAACGAGAGTCATGGCCACCTAATGGTCCCCCTGCCTCCAATCTATCTCCTCTGATGTATTTTCCATACTCCCACAATTATCATTTTTTTATACCACAGTGCAGACCACTTCATTTGCCTCCTGAAATAGACGTCAATGGTACCCTAAAGTCCTATAAAGTTCCCATTTTTAAGCAGGCATTCATTCTCTAGCCTGTACTGATGATCCCAGCCCCATTTTTCATTATATCTCTCCTCAAAACATATGACCCAACTTCTTATGCTATTATTTGTCATTCCCTGGACTGACATGTCCATTTGAACCCCTATCTTGACACATACTATTGCTTTAGATGGCAAGGCCCTTCCCTCCTTTGGGTGTATATCAAAATCCAACTCCTTCCTCAGTGAAGCCATCTCCAGGTCCTGAAACTGGAATTAATCACTCCACCCCTCTGAAGTCCCATACCACCTTATCAGTATCAATCGTGCAACATTTACGTTTTTCTTCCCTTGGATTATATTTATAGATTTGTCTCCTCTGCATGATTCTTTAAAAGAAAAAGAAAGAATGAAATGAGGGAGGGAGGAAGAGAAAGAAAAAAAGTGATTCTTAAAGGTAGGAACCATGTCATGATAACCACTATGTTCCCACAGTACCTATTCCCGTGATCTGCATATTGGATGTTTGTTAAACGAAGAGCTATGTCAATGAAATTTGTTCTGGTTTAAAAACCCAGAAATTCAGAGAGATTTTTAATTCTCACTTTAACAAGGCGTTATACACAGTATGAGTTGACTGAATGAATGAACCTCTATATACATTCAGGTAAAATACCCTGTGTCTGGAAAATCTCTAACAAATTTAACCATATTCACTGTGCAAATAAAACTGAAGGGCAACGAACACAGTCCTCAAAGGGAAGCTGTTTATAGGTTCAAATATTCACCAAACTGCACTTCTAAACAAAAGTAGAATTATTTTATTTATATGGCTTAATGAACTGATTCACTGAAACTTCTCATAAAAGACAGTGATAGTAAGTACTGAGATACCCATCTGTTATCAGCAAGTGGATATTCTTTTTAAAAGGTCACAAAAATATGATGAGCCTTAACCTCTCACTCAAGCTTTGCGGAACAGCTGGCTAAAAAGCAACTCAAAGCAAATAGATGTAACACAGGAAGTAGCACATGTTATACCAGGTTACTTTTATTTTTAAGTTGAAAATGAATGGGTAAAAATTTCCAAAAAGGAGATACAGCCAAAAATTTCTAAAAATTGTTTAAAATATAGGTGCAGGAATATGGAAATATTTAGAAAACAAAAAATTAACCAGAAATAAAGAAACAGAGCCAATTCTAGCTATACATTTGTGAAAAAACATTCATTGCTGCATCCAAACAAAACAAAAATTTAAAAAGTAACTCACATTTTCATTACAAACCTAAACTGGAACCACATGAATTGCTAGGCTACTGTTACTGAGCTGTTCAGGAACTCAGAACAATATTCGTTTAGGCTTACTCACTCTCTAACTATGGCAGTGAATTAGTTTTGACTAACACAAATGCTAAATATTTAAATCAATTAGTATTTAGAACAGTAACATCATACACACATCTAGTAGAATACCACTACATAAAGAAAACTTTAAATTTCAATGTGGTTGAAATACATTGAAATTTCACTGAAATAAATTTTACCAGATAAAATTTTACAGGAAGATTAATAACTTTCCTAAAGATTCTACTTTTCATCAGTAAAAAGCATGATTAGTAGAGATATCTTCCAACACAGGCAAATCAACTGTTGTACAAACTAGCAACAAAATGTGGCAAAAAATTCTGAGAACTTGGTATGTGCTCAGTAAGCATTTTTAATAGTTCAATATATAGTTTTATTTTAGAAATAATATCATAATGCTCACAGAAACACATACAATTAAGGGAAAATATAATTTCATTCCAGAAAGCAGAAATAATATATTGCATAAAGCACTTTTAGACCTTTTCTTATTTTACGTATATACAAAGTCTGTCAGGAATAACAAGAAAAAGAGTAACCTCACCACCATCCTGACTTCTCTTTTAAATTACAATATATCTAATTAAAGGTCTGCTTTCTGCTCACTCCTGTTTCTGGTCATTAGAGTCATAAAACCAGGGGCTGGGAGACAGAAATGTGTACAAATCCCAGGCCAGCCGGGCAAAAGGCTAAACACTGTTCTTACTGTTTTCCTCAGCAAATCCCTGCTGGTTAACAGCTTTCTCAAACAGATGAGGGCTCAGAGGGGGCAAAGGGCATATACACTATTTGAAGCTATGGAACAAAACGATAAAGCTATGGTAAGCTACACTTGTGGTTTTAATATCCCATTATGAAGCTTCTGAAGAGAAGAGATGCAGTGAAAAATGAAATCGGGCATTTAGAAACAGGGACTCAGCACTCCTAACAACAAAGTATAACCTAAAATAAATAAATAACCAAACCCACTGCCCTTGAGTTAATTCTGACTCATGGCAACTCCATGTGTTACAGAGTAGAACTGCTCCATAGCATGTTCTTGGCTGTAATCTTTATGGAAGCAGACTGCCAGGCCTTTCTTCCACAGTGCCACAGAGTAGATTCGAACCACCAACCTTTCCATTAGTAGCTGAGCACAGATCCCTTGCACCATCCAGGGATTAGCACTGCATATATAACAAGCCTAAAATTCCCAAACAAACATATGCTTACAGACAATAGAAGAACAAAAGTAAGGTACATTAAAACTCTCCAGTGACTACAAAAAGAAGAAATAAAAGCTAATATTCTACAAAGTACAAAAAGCAGTCACCTAGAAACATGCTTTAAAAGTCGTTGTTATAAACTCTACAAATTAAGTGAAACTGGTTCTGTTACGGATTTTTAAGCCAGTTTGGAATCAATAATTTCCTGGAAATCTTGCCAATTAAAAGACATTTTCCATTGGGAAATGTTTTTTCTTCATTTTAGTCAACCAAATTAATGATACAGTTTGCTTTATTTTATTACCAGAAGTTTTTGGTACAATATTTTAGAAAAAAACTTTCTTGTAAAAAGTTAAAACATTCAATTAAAATATCCCAGAAATATTTTTTGTGAATCAGATGTATTTAACACAGTTAAATACTTGTATTGTAAATTCATAAGAATTACACATTAAAAAAGACAAGCTATATTCCATAGTCCACCAACTAGCCTATCCTAGTGAAATTACAAAATCAAATAAGAAACTACTGCACAGGTATAACTTGAACCACTTAGGGGAGAAACAGACAATCCTGATAATAGTTTATTTCTAAGCTTCAAAATTAAAAAGGAGGAAGCCTAAACACTGTGCTAATCATGTCAAACACTAGACAACTTACCTGATCCCAATCAAAGATACTCCCCACTCAGAAAAAACAATTCATTGTTATAAACCATGTTTTCCACAATCATAAAATGTAGATGGGATTAAAAAGAATTGCTTGCAACAAAATAAGTTTGATCATTTTTTTATCAGATTCCAACACCAAACCAAACTCTTATGGTGATTTCTTTGTCCTTGTTAGTAGCAAAGGTCCTGCTGCTTCCAGGAAATACTAAGGTTGCCACCCAGTGATCAATATTAAACCTAAGTACCCCACAGGTATAAGTTTAAAATACTACTCAAAGCATTAAATATACATATTCGATAACATACATAGTTCAGAAACCACATGTTAAAATCCATTAAGTCTCTACTTTTGTAACTACTTTTTATTATTGAAGCAATTAGACACCAGAAGAAAAGCATTAGAGATATATACGTGATTAAAAACATCTCTTTTTTATTCTAGTCCAAGTGAATAAAGAGTAGTTTCAGGAAACCTTAATTAGGCCTTTCTCTGAATAGTTGAGGGGTCCTGCTGGGCAAAAACAAAAGTAGGGCTTTAATTCCTATTTTTGAGATAGATCCAAGTTGATGAAACTAAATTTTTTAAGTCTGTGTGAACACACTTGGCTAAAAGGCCAAGTTAATACCTTTCAATATAAGAAGATGAGTCAAATTCTGACACTAATGCTAATGAACAATCCCTGATACTTGTAGAATAATATGATGGAACTCATGGCTGGTAGAGAGAGAGCAGCAGGGAGCTGAAGAATCAATTCTTTCACTTTATGGCTTGGTGACCTTGAGCAAGTCACTGAAGAGAATCTACGAACCTCTACTTTCTCATGAAAAAATGACTGGCGTACGCATACCCACACACACGAATGCATTAACTGATGAAATCTGAATCTGCTCTGTGGATTATACCAATGTCAATTTCCTGCTGCTGATAATGTACTATAGTTATGAAAGACGAGAACACTGGTGGAGGCTCAGTAAAGTTTCAAAATAAAACGTTAAGGGGAAAAGAAAAAAATGACTAGCCCAGATAAACCCCAGCATCCATCCAGCTCCAAAATTCTGTAGTCCTGTAAAAATCATTTCCCTTTTTTCCTATTTGGTTTCTAGCCCTCATTCTTCCACTGTTCCTTCTTAATCTTGTTTATTTATTTGCTGTTTTAATTTACCCTCCAGTGGCTAAAGCCTACCGTTAATACCCATTAATACCCACCTCACTGCTTTGCTGCCAGCGGCACACAGAGTGAAAGAGGACAAACAAGGAGATGCGGAAACTGACAAACATGAATGGCTGATTGTAACTGTTGAAAGACTGCACTAAAAATTTCAGCAAAGATCGTTCATAAATTCATCTAACAACTATTTACTGAGCAGTTATTAAGTCTTGGCATCTATAATAGTCACCGGGAGACAACAGTAAATAAAAACAGACCTAGACATACCACAGTCATCTGAGAACTTATGAGCCAGTACAGACAAAGGCAGGAATCAAACTACAATTCAAATGACAGTAACACCATATTATGGACTAAATTGCATTCACAAAAATAAGTGTTGGAATACCAAACCCTGTTATCTGTTGATGTAATCCTATTGGGAAATAAGGTTTTCTTTAAGTTATAATTTATATCACACACAATTATGGGTGGGTTCTAAATGTAATGACTGCTGACTATAAAAAGAGCAGATGAGACACAAAGACCTGCACAAACCGAGGAAGACAGATCCCACATGAGGGTCATCTACAAGCCAAGCAACCGAGGAACATGCAGGGCTACCTACTAGGAAGGAATCAACACAGCCAAGAACCTGATTTGGACTTTCAGCTTCCAGAACAGTGAGAAAATATATTTCTGTTCTTTAAAGTCACCCACTTGTGGTGTGTTCCTATTAAGGCAGCACTAGGAAGCTAAGACACACTGTAGTTGTTGACAAGGGCTATACAAAGAAATCTGACTTACTGACGTCTGGAACTGCTTCCCTGAAGAAGAAGAGACCTGAGAAATAAACTGAAGTTATTGATATTAAGGGAGTCCCTGGGTGGTGCAAATGGTTAACAGGCTCAACTGGTAATCAGAATGTTGAAGTTCAAGTTCACCCAGAGGCACCTGGGAAGAAAGGCCTGGGGATCTGCTTCTAAAAAATCAGTTAATGGAAACCTTATGGAGCACAGTTCTACTCTGACACATATGGGGGCTATTATGGATTGAATCGTGTGCCCCCAAAATGTGTCATCTTCACTGGGCCATGATTCCCAGTACTGTGTAATTATCCACCATTTTGTGATCTGATGTGATTTTCCTATCTCTATGATGTTAACAAGGTGGGATTAGTGGCAGTTATGTAAATGAGGCAGAATTCAATCTACAAGATTAGATTGTATCTTAAGTCAATCTCTTTTGAGATATAAAAGAGAGAAGCGAGCAGAGAGACACAGGGACCTCATACCACCAAGAAACAAGAGCCAGGAGAATCACGTGTCCTTTGCACCCAGGGTCTCTGCACTGAGAAGCTCCTTGACCAGGGAAGATTGATGACAATGACCTTCCCCCAGAGCCGGCAGACACAGAAAGGCTTCCCCTGAAGCTAGCACCCTGAATTCAGACTTCTAGCCTCCTACACTGTGAGAGAATAAATTTTTCTTTGTTAAAGTCATCCACTTGTGGTATTTCTGTTATAGCAGCACTAGATGACTCAGACATGGGGTCACCATGAGTCAGAATCAACCCAACAGCAACTGTTTTTTTGTTTGTTTTATTGATATTGACAGGAAGAAATAACAGCTTCATGCAGAAATGACCAAGGCCAAAGGCTCTGTGATAAAAGGGAATAGAGCAGTTCCAAGGAACTAGAAAAAAGGATCAGTGTGGATACAGCAAAGAACAACAGAAACTTGATAGGAAATGAAGCTAGAGAGGTAGGGAAAGGCCAGACTAACGAGGGCCTTATAACTCATCTCCATTCAGTCAATTCTAACTCATAGCAACCCTATAGAACAGAGTAGAACTGCCTCACAGGGTTTCCGAGGAGCAGCTGGTGGATTCGAGCTGCGGACGTTTTCGTTAGCAACTGAGCTCTTAACCACTGCGCCACCAGGGCTCCAGAGGGTCTTAGAGGTTATGTTAAAGTTTTAAGACCAATCAAAGATATGGAACTGTTACACTTTGTTCTTCCCATTTCTATATAAGTTTTACGTAGGATAACTGTTAAGCTTCTACTTGACTACTGTTTTAAATAAAATCAATTGTATCTTGATGTCAGAGTCCTTATGTCTTATTTCAATTTAGTCATCATGGGCTGGTCACAAACTGCCAGTATATCAATTTTCTTATCTATAATATGTAAATAAAATCATCTACCTCATTTATATGTGAGAGCTACTGAGAGAATTAAATGGGAAATTGCATTTTAAAGGATGAAGCATAGAATAAAAGAATCTATATATCTTCAAAAATGATACTTCAAATACTATTAAAGCTAACCCACCAAAACAGTATTTTTACATGGGTAAAATTCAGATAACTCAGCAAATTCAGGAAAGAAATAATGGCAGAACATTTTCTCTGGAAGCAAAAATGTGATAAAATGATTAAGAAAAAAACTGTAGAGACTATTTCACCTTATGGAAAGTATACTCTTTCCTTCTAAGTTACAAGTACAAACATGAAATAGAAAGACAGCAAATTAACCAGACCAAACAAAATGTCCAAGGTGGGTATGATAGGGCTTATCTCTGTTGGCATGTTTCATGGAATAAAATATTTTAAAAGATTGGTAATGATAGACATGAGAATAAATGAAAATTCACTTTAAAAACAATAGTTACTGATTATTCCAAGTTATTACTAAACACACAGCAGGCTCTCCTTAATCACTTTATCATTATTTACTATGTAGTTTTTACACAGAAGTCATTTGGATAAGGTGATACAAAGCCACCATTTCTCCTCTTCCTACACACTGGCATTTGGCTAACTCGATGAAAATATGAGTCCCAATCACAATCAAAGATTAGTCCTTTAAGGTCAGTAAGGTTATGACTCATGGGTCCAAAATAATATTGCATTTATTATTTATCACAGAAATATTAAAGGACCTACAGTTTTGTAGAGAAAGACTCATATCTGAGGCACAAGTAAGCCTCTATACAAACGGAACCAATATCAAGTGATCACTGGTGGGCCTACCCAAAAAAACACCAATAGCAAGACATCCAAGGTGGGTATTACTAAACTGCTCTTAGAAAACTGTGACTGTTCTATCTTCACGCCATTCACAGGAAATGTGTTGCTCTCCTCCTTCTCACTATTGCAGAATTACAATGAGGAGAATCTGCTGTCTGCAAAGCCTCTTAGACTCTCCCGTGGAGAAAGATCTTAAGGTAGGAACAGATGACTGATGGCACTGAAATCACCTCTGTGGTTTGGCTTAAAGTGCAAGTTCAATTAAGCATTTTGATTGTTTTTAATTCCCTCTAATGAAAATGAAAAGAAAGATTATCTGACTTTGTATGTCCACTCATGACCCAGAATTTGAGAAATCAAGGAGTTAGACCCAGAATCTGAATAAGACTTTTGGACAGAATAGTGTCTTTCAACCAAAGTTTTCACATTAATCACGTGTTTGTGTGCATCAAAAATAGTAAGAAAAATACAATAAAACAGAAAATAAGATTTACAAGACAGAACACAGACATAAGGATTTGTCAATAAACCTAAATCAACTGACCAGCTTTCATTTTGTTTTATTTTATGCAAATCAGTATGTTTAAGTCTATTTAAATTATGTAACTAAAGTGTCATGAGTAAACAAAACTTTGATGACACAGCTGGGGTGTTTTAAACCAATTAAGTTTCTTCCACTGTTGAATATATTTGAAGGAACAGAGTAAGTGTATAGTAAATGCTGAAACAATGACTAAACGGATTCATGGAAACATAAAGGGATGTATCACGAAGTTCTGCTCACTTCTCTATATCCCTCTGGTGCCCATTCCTCCTTTCCCATTCCCACAGCCAATATACTAGGTTTACAACTCTCCACCTTCTTAGTTATACCGTCAAAATGACCTCTTCAGGAGTGTCCTCATTACCGATCTTATCAAACTCCAATTTAATCTGCATGGTGGTGTCAATGTGCAAAAAGGTATCTCTGGCCACATCACTACTCTTCAATTACTTCTCATGCCCTAAGGAATATGAGATGAATTTCTTAATCTAAGATTCAAGTATCTCCAAGATCTGGTAATACCCAACTCCAGAGCCACATTTTCTACTCCCTCCAACCATCACATATAAGGTATATGTCATGCTACCTGGAGCACCATCATGAAGATGCATCTTGTATCTCATACCCCTGTGCCTTAGACAGTACAGTCCCTCCAGCTCCTATTAATATCCCATCTATTTCTAAAACCAAAACCGAACCCATTGCCATCAAGTCAATTCTGACTCATAGCGACCCTTACAGGATGAAGAACTTTCATAACCTTTCCAAGGCTGTAATTTTTATGGAAGCAGAATGCCACATCTTTCTCCCATGGAACAGCTGGTGGGTTCGAACCACCAACCCTTCAGTTGCAGTTGAACACTTTAACCACCAGGGCCAAATTCAAACGGTAGCTTCTCCACCAAACTCTCTATGATCAGCCCAGTCAGGCAAAAGAAATCTCTCCCTCTTTAGGAGTCCTTGTTTACACCTCTTTCAAAGCGACTCCCAGCATCACTCTCTGCATGGTGATGCTACCTTTCGAATATCTACACTATTTTCCCTAATTTGAGAACTCCCTCAGGGCAAAGATTACATGGTATCATCTGATTTAATTTTTTCACTTTGCAAACCAATACCAGTTGCCGCCAAGTTGATTCCAAGTCATGGTGACTCCACCACTTTCCAAAATAATGAAATTAAGAACAGCAAACTGACTGCCCCAAAGCAACTTGAAACAAATGTGTCACTCAGTCTGATGTAAGCCTACTGACAACTACTAAGCAGGTTTGCCCAATCTTCATATCTAGCACTTAAGCTTCGTTTTCTTCAAAAACTTAATTTTGCTGTGTTAAACTCCTGGGCATACCTAAGGTTCCCAGTTGCTATTGAGCCAATTCTGATTCATGGCTACCCCATGAGTGACTGAGGAGAACTGTGCTCCATAGGGTTTTCAACAGCTGAATTTTTCAGAAGCAGATCACCAGGGCTTTCTTCCAAGGTGCCTCTGAGTAGCCTCAATACAGGTGAATTAATGGAACGCTCACAAATACATTTCATTATTCCTTATGCTTAAAAATACATCCTTAAAAAACGAAAGTTGCCCAGAAAGTAGTGTGCAAAAAACAGAAGCAAAAGATAGTCTCCTTTTAGAAGTTAACTATAAGAGCAAATTGGGCATAAACTAAATTCTATTTTATGTATCCATGTACATGAGCTGCTCACCTAATGTATAGCTAAGTGCTTTTAAAAAACAAAGTCTCTACCTGAAAGGTGAATTATCACCTCCTTAACCTTTTAATTAACTAAATCAACCAACCACCAAGTTTACCAAGATATGAGCCCAGCACTACTGCAATGGATATCAAAAAATATGGCCTATCCCCCAAGAACTTAAAATTTCAATTGAAATAACAAGACTACCACAATTGCCAGTCATGTAAAATAATGTATACTTTGGCATACACTGATATTCATACTTTTAAGAGCTAAGGCAGGTTCAGGAAAAGAAGAAATCAGCAAGGCCAAATGCCACACGGAAGAGATGGGACATGAATTGGGAAGGTAGGAGGAACAGATTCCAGATGGGTGGGAGAGGAAATCACGACCAAAGGCACAGAGACAAGAATTAGCATGGCATGTTTCTAGGACTGTGAGGGAATGAAAGAAACATGGAGTAGTAGAAAATGAGATGAGCTATGTGAGGTTAACAAGATACACAAAACGGAGAAAGCTGAGAAGTGGCAAGAAACAAAGAGGACATTTAATCTTTCACAACAGAAGCCAACGTCTACGATGGGGATTAAAGTGCTAAAGAAGACTAGAAGATTCAGTACACTGGATCAACAACTGGAAGGCCAGCCATTAACAGTAAGCCAGCCATGAGTGAGGGAAAGCTGAAATACCACAGTTACAAGAATAGGGGATAAGAAGGAGAAGCACAGATTATTTTTAAGGGAGAGGGGATTGAAGAGAATTCGGGACAAGTAAAAAAAAGGAAATAGAGTAAAAGGATGCGTCGCCATAGATAACTTGATGTTTGATGGCACTAACAGAAGCAAGGATACTGGAGAATGACAGAAAGAGTACAGATCCATTAACTTGAGTTGTGATTTCCAAGCAACAGTGTCCACTCCACAGGCAATATAGAACTAGAGCTAAGTTGAAAAGAATGAATTAGAGACAGAAGAACCATAAGCATCAAATGATAATTAAGGGTTAAATTACATCATCAAGAAAAGAGTGTAGACTTGGGTCAAAGACTGAGCTTGGGGATACTAGCATTCAGGAGAGAGAGGACACAACAAAATGAATGCAGATGGAGTGTTTTAGAGTTAAGAAAAGAACCACCGGGGCAGTTCATGTTACTGAAAACCGAAGAGGTGAGTATTTAAAAAAAAGTGGTGGGAGGTGTAGCAGAGACCAAGCCACTGAGCTGAACAATAAGGTCAAAGGAAATCTTAGTAGAGCAAGTTCAGAAAACAGAAACACCTCAAAGCCTAAATCCAAGAAATAACAGAATGCACTGACTGGAAAAAATGCAAAAGTTGTGTACACCACGTAGTTTGGCAATAAAGGCAGGAAGAAAACTTTTCAGGATGATGTGAGAAGGAAGCTGGTATTTAATAAGCATTTTGGATATCAGAGGTATTACAAACATACTAAGTAAAACTATTACATACTAAACTATTACATATAAACTAAAGCAAAACACATTGTCACAAATCGTAACACTTAATTTGCATGATTGTTTTATGTCCATCAATTTATCATTTTAAATCATTATGCTGAAACTAGTTTCCGGGAATAAAAATAAACTCCTGCAAATAAATTATTATTTCAAAAGACTTAATTATATTATCTTTTGTTTAAATATTCTAGTTTCCAGAAATCCATGTGCTTTCCTTTAAATATGTCATAATATTACTAAAGTAGCTTTTTAAAAAATACCACAAATTTCATCAGAATTAGTGAAAACTTATCCTAACAAAAACTTCGGACAATACTTATTCCAAAGAATAGAAACTAATAAGTTGGTAATAATAAAATGTATTTATGGGTATAATCTTGTCATAGTGGATTGCAGACATAAAAGCAAAACCCTTTCATTCTATAATAATTCCATTTAGTAAATAATTCATTAATTTTAACAGTTCATCATCAACAACAATCAACACTTATTGAGATCGTGCTCCCTGCACTGATTAAAAAGAAGGCTTGAGACCAAAAAAAATCTCCAGGTACTTACAATGAAGTTAGGGGAAGTAGAAAGGCATAGTTAAAGAGTAACGAAATAGGTATATGTTAATAGTATCCCTAATTGCAAGTTAAAGAGCAATTTAAAAATAAAGCACAATGATTGTAACTTTTTCAAATCAATATAAATGCTAAGAAAGTACACTGATTTTTATGAAATTAAGACAACAAATAAAAAATTCAAAATTAATTTACCAACAAAAATAATGTATGTTTTTGATCCCTTCTGATAATAAACGCATAAGAGTGACAACTTATTACCACTGCATTTAATGTGAATACTCTCTTTAAATAATTCTAAACACAGAAGAAACAGCAAGAACTCTTCAACTAACAAATTAAAACATGAAAACTCCACAGTGGTTTAGAAAGAATGGATCATGTGAAGGTTTCAAGCAATTATAAGCAATAGTGTATATAGTTTATTTTAACCTACTCTGTCACTTCAATACATTTAGTAGTTTATGAAGTACAAAGTCTAGAAAAAAAATTAAGGTCCAGATTTAGATTCAGAGAGGTAAGGCTATTTGCCCTGCGCTACTGACTTCTGGAAAATGTTCAGAGTACGAAAAATGTAAGTACTTTTCTTATTCATGAAACTGGCTACAGCAGTGAGTGAAATTACAGTGAAAGAAAAGTTTGTTTTAACACAACTCTCTCTGACATAAACTTCACAACTGCATCAGTCAATCTGCAAAACAAAAAATCATACTGCTTATATGTAATATATATAATAACCAAATTATGCTTCAAACATGTTTGGCAAAATGTTAGATGTAACCTAAGTCTAGATTCATGCATCAGTTAAATACAGTCAACCATTGTGAAAACCACTTGAAAAGTATAAATATAAATATTTAAGTTAGAGCAAGAAGCTTCTCTGAAAAGTCAAATTAATATATCCATCAAAAAAACATAATGAGAAAGTAAGTAATACAAAAACTATTCATCTTATGGTCAAAAGTCAGTAATATTATTGTTTTTTGTTGTTATGTTTCCTTTGCGTTTGTCTCCTTGTCCCTGAAAAGCGAAGTTTTAACTCTCATTTCTAGAAATACAACTTTGTACCAGCTGCTGCATAACAAAATTTTTTAAATGGATGCCACAATTCTTGTCAATTTCAACTTTACGTATAGAGTATTAACTGATTCCAAAATTCCACTGACACATAATTTTCCTATAATACACAGAAAAAAAAAATCCTAAAATGAAAAATGTTGTCTTTATATGTCAAAGCCCACTTATCTAAAATAAGCACACTCGGGTTTGAAAACAAGCAGCTAGCAGAAAGAGTTTAAAGTAGTAGAAGCAAGATGAGACACATATTTAATTTGAATCTAGGAAAAATTTCTAATATATAAATGAGCTGCCAGGGTATCAAAGTTCATGCTAATCACTCAGCAGTCCTCCTCTCCTCATCCACTTCTTGTTCTGATGATGATTGAGGAAATTAGCCATTGGAAACCCTGGTGGTTTAGTGGTTAAAAGCTCGGCTGCTAACCAAAAGGTCTGCAGTTCAAATCCACCAGGCGCTCCTTGGAAACCCTATAGGGCAGTTCTACTCTGTCCTACAGGGTGACTATGAGTTGGAATCAACTCAGCAACCAAACAGCAATGGGTTTGGTTTTTTGTTTTTGGAGCACAGAGCAACCAGTCATTTGCTTTAAACTCCTCCCCATAATTAAGTGGTATGAATTTCACAAACATAAAAATTTTAAATGTAAAACGCCAGAGTTTAGAATTCTTTGAGATAATGGTTAAGAAGTTTATACCATAAAAACAAGAAAACACATACAGAAAAACTAGACTCTGCCCCATTACAAGGAAATCAACAGAACTGATAGCCTGAATATTATTTTAGCTTAAAAAGCCCTACAAAGTTTATTTTCTATCTTTGCTACTACTCCTATTCCCTTTTGTTCTTTACTAAGGAAAAGAGAATTTTTAATTCTAGAAAAACTAAAAATTCAACATTTCAAATGGAAAAAATATCTGACCAACTTATATCCTTAGAAGTAGAACATGAAGTGTTGGTTTTGAGGCACCAGAAGACTACATGATCCCCAAACCTTACACTGCCCAATAAGAACTAAATATCCTATTGTCTCTATTTTTTCCAACTGTATAGTATTCAGAAAATTGATCTAGGTAATTCTACTGTCCCTTACTTCAAAACACAAAATACTGTTATAATAATTGGTGCCCAACTTGCACTATTCTACGATCCTGGTCCCTTAAAGTTAAGAAACATAAAACCTACTAATGAAATGGTGACACATCTCCCTAACAAACCCAGAACTTTCAATGACCAAAGTTCAAAAGTTTACACAATCACCTTCCTAAAAGCCCAGTGCCAGAGCAGAGGATCTAACCAGCAGATTCTTTCTAGTTCTACCATTAGACAGAATCCCCAAAACCAGTCTATAGACCCTTTGCTAAAATGTCACAAAAAGGGTACAGATTCACATAAATGTTAGGCACCTCTCCCCTCCTAAAAAAAAAAAAAAAAAATCAATGCAGGGCAGGTGGAAAAAGCTGATTATAAAAGTCAGCAACATTTCAGAAGCAATAATGCCAAGTGTGCATTTCTGTCCTCCTCCCTCAACATACAAGGAAGAACAGCAATCGCCAAGCCCATGACTGCAGCTTTCTCCAGATCCCAGGTACTGCTGAGTGTACAGGGGGGAAAAAAAGTTTGTGCTCACTGAATTCCCTTCCTTCCTCAACTGTTTTTTTTTTCATCATTTCAAAATGTCTCTGTATCTTTACTCAACTTCTTCCCTCCTATCTCAGAGGAAGAAATAGTTTCTCATTTCCAAGGTCATGACTCCATCCCTCTCACCTCCTGACACTCCAAATATAAACAAGCACAGACGTAAAAGTGTGTGTCTGAATATATCCCTGTTCACATCAACCATACTCTTCTGTACCTTTTTATTTCCTTTTTGTTTGTTTTATACACTCAAGATTGTTCCGTACCAGCATAAACAGAAACAACTCATTATTTTCACAAATGGAAAAATGCTCCATTCTGTCATCTGCTGTTATAAATTACAATTTATATTTATTTACAATTATTTTATTCGTATGCATTTATATATGGATATGGCAGGTGTTCTCACACGCACGTACGTGTGCATATGCACACACAAACACAGTCACAGTCTTTAACCAATTTAATAATAAAATATACTTTTCAATGGGATAGCATGTGTTAAGTACCTCTAAAGGTGACAGGCACAAGAAAGTAGCTCAAGAAAAGCTGGCTAAACGTGAGAAAAATGAAATGCCTTAACAGTTCTCAGGCCTGCCAATTCTCTAATACCTCTAGGAGCTCAGGTTGTGTTCTTAGGACAAGCATTCTAAATGGCAAAGGATCTGTTTTTCCATACTGGGTCAATTCTGGAACTAACTTCTGTTCTCTATTTTGGGTAATGTGCCTGGATCTCCTCCCTTTGTAAGTGAACTAAAATAATGTTCTCCCTTGATTATATCTGCTGGTGGGGGATGGGGGGAGGGTAATATGTCTTCAGGCACACTCAGGGCCAAACTAAACAAATTAAAGCTAAAACAGAATGAAGGGATAACACCACGGCTCTTCTAACATGGATGGGAAAACAAGTCTCCCCTGTGATAGGATGTAAAATGTCCTTCAGAGTCTCCTCTGGTATTCTTAGCACCCACGGAATTCTCTCCATTATGTTTTGCTTTTTCCCCTTGTGGGGGTGTGGGCTAAATTTGTTACCCAAAGTTATGGTGAAGTCCTAGCCCATGTACCTGTAAATATGACCCTGTTTCAAATGAGAGGTTTTCTTCTGTCATGTTAATGAGGCCATACTGGAGTAGGGTGAATCTTAAACCTAATCTCTTCTGAGTGGTGTCTTATAAAAACACCAGAACAGACACAGGCACAGGCGGGGAGACGACAGCATGTGAGATCCATCTACAAACCGCCAAGGAACTCCTGGAGTTGTCAACAAGGAAGAACCGTCCCCGAAAGCAGATGGCCTGATTTGGACCCCAGCATCCAAAACTATGAGACAATAAATTTCTTTTCTTTAATGCCACCCACTTCTGGTATATTTGTTACAGCGGCCCTTAGAAACTAAGGCACACAGTTTCTTTAAAAAGCAACATTTCCTTAATCAACACACAATATTCTTCACATATCACCCTGTAGCATTGCCTGAAGAACTGAACAATGGAATTAGGTACATCAGCATGTTCTGCTATTCATAACTTCACTGCTTCTTAAATTCAAAGAAAACAGAGTTGCTTCCCCAGATGAGAGCAGAGAAAGCTCTTCAGCCTTGGCCTCTCATCATATGGTCTGCCTTGCTGACATGTTATCTTTGTGCTGCTTGTGTTCCTGTTTATAGTTCAGAAAAGTTCCTGTTTATAGAATTTGCTCAATGTCCTATTCATCCCCAGAAGTTATGTGTGTTGAAATTAAAAGGCTGTGCTTGAATTTGATAACTGAAATGACAGAGGACAGAAGGTCTAAACAGCTTCATCTTAGGCCCTTCTAAGAGGCACTGAAATTCAAACATTTGCCTCTGACATTCTTCCTGCTTCTACCCAAAATAGATGGCAAGTTTGAATTTCACTGAAACAGCTGTTTCTGGCTATGATCAGTGCCACTGAGAAACAAAACCACACAGAACAGGGCAGCCCCAAAACAGAAGGCTCCAGGCCTAACTTCTCTGCTTCTCGTAGAGATGTTCCGTCCACACCAAGCAGGGGAAAGTGAACCACTAGATTTGCATTTCTCTGGCTACATCCATCCCCCATCAGGGCCACAATAGTTCGGCAAAGGCATTTTAAGATACACAAACTATTTTTACAACATTACAAGAGAATTTGAAGTTGAAAGTAGTCACAGTTTAAGGAACACACAGATTTCACTTTGCTTGATTAGCTTATCCTACTTCCAAATGAATCCATTCCAAATCCCCCTGCATCCTTTGATAAACAGGCTACTTACTGCCTTTCCTACGGAGTCCTGGTGGTGTAATGGTTAAAGCCCTCAACTGCTAACCGAAAGGTCGGCGGTTTGAACCCACCAGCCGCTACACTGGAGAAAGATGTGACGGTCTGCTTCCATAAAGATTTACAGCCTTGAAAACCCTATGGGACAGTTCTACTCTATCCTATAAGGGTTGCTGTAAGTCAGAATCGACTCAATGGCATTGGGTTTGCCTTTCCTATTGGGTTACGCAAGATGAAGCCTTGGTGGCACAGTGGTTAAGAGCTCAACTGCTAACCAAAAGATCTGCAGCTCAAATCCGCCAGTTGCTCCTTGGAAACCCTAGGCCCGTTCTACTCTGTCCTATAGGGTCGCTATGAGACGGAATGAACTCAGCGGCAACAGATATTGGGTTACTCTTCCTACTGCTGACTGTGAGCTGAACTAGGCCCCTTAGCAACCTTGACCTTTGAAGAGGAGGACGCTTTTCTAACTGAGTCACAATTATCTTCTCCTGTGCTACCTAAGCTCTAACTTGCCAAGGCCCCATAAATTCTGTCCGAGAAAACTGTCCTCCGCCCAGGGTGCAAAGCACCCTACAGGACTCCCCTGAGCTTCCATTCTTATAAATTCTCCACTACTCTTCTTCCTCAATTTGCCCCCTCCCCGAACTCCGGCACTATTACTAATTGTAAATAGCTGACTCTGGATCTCCCACTGTGCTCAATGTTTTCTTTTTCAAAAAAAAATAATAATAATAACTGCTTTATATTTCTCCCCAAATTGACGCCATTCCTACTTTGCCTTTTGAACTCGCGAGTTCCCTAAAACTTCCCCTTAGAACTCTTTCCCCCATCGTCCATCCTCCTGAGGAACACGCAGCTTATTGGGAATCATAAACACAAGCCTCCAAGTGTTTTTTACCTGCAGCCTCAGCATTCATGTGACTCCAGATTCACAGACTGCAGGTTGTGAAATCCACCAGAACTCCCTCTGCAGTCCTGATTGCTCTTCAGGGAGCCCTGTGGGGTAGTGATGGAAACTGCTACAAAGAACTCAAATTCAAATGCCAAACACTTTCCATGCTCATGTATGCAGAATGGATTACAGGCTGGCAAGCAAGGCTACTTTACTTACCAAAGACAGACCTAGAACCTAAACCAATTATCACATCCTTCTGACATGTAAGATGATCGAACACTACAAACACAGTCCTAGCTCAGGAAACTGTGAAGTAGTCAAGCCCGCCTTAAGTGAATGCCAACCTTCCCTGCCTTAAGTGAATGCCAACCTTCCCTGCCTTAAGTGAATGCCAACCTCCCCTCTCTGGGCCCTTTCTTCTCTGTGCTCTCCCTTGGGCCCCACTCCTTTTCACAGGTGTGCCATGGCACAGCCTGTTCCTATTCACAGCTAGCTTAAGGCAATAGCATCTTCAAAGAGGATTTTGACACCCACTGTCGAATTCCAGGAGCCCTGGTGGCACAGTGGTTAAGAGCTTGGCTGCTAAGCAAAAGGTCAGCAGTCTGAATCCACCAGCCACTCCTCGGAAACCCTATGGGGCAGTTCTACTCTCCTACAGGGTCGCTATATGAGTCGGAATCAACTCAACTGCAACAGGTTTGGTTTAGACAAATTCCAGGTGGCGTAAATGATCATTTGGAACAAAAAGCTGACAGTTCAGCCTGGACACCTGGTGACCCAGGTGAGGTAGCAAAGAAAAACACCTGATTGACCCAGGTGAGGTAGGAAAGAAAAACACCTGGCATTCAGGGCAGGGGACTCTCCTACATCCTTCCACTTCACACCAGCCACTCAGAGGGAGATTTCCCTGTTCTGCATTCTCTTTCAGATGCAGACTTACAAGAAGGATAAATATCCCCACTCCTTGTGGAAGTGTTAGAAAATTAGAGTGCCATGCACACGATCCTACAGCATAACCAGAAAGTACCTGGAGCATTATTCTAAAATATCTTCTCTTTTTCTACCCTCTCACCCTAGATTGCTCTTCTTCACGAAACTGATTTTCATATAACATTTTTGTATATGTTGATTTCATTGTTGTTTGCCTCCCCTACTAGCAAGTAAACTCCATGAGGACTGGAACTGTGTCTGAGTTGTTCATCACTAAACTCCTCACACCTAAGAACATAGATGGCACACTGAGAGCCCTCAAAAGATAACAGTGGGATGAAGGAATCAATCCATCCATGGCCATGTCTTCTTTTCACATCACATTAGCTAACATCATAGCAGACCCTGTGCCGAGATTCAAACTCAGGCTGGGAAAAGAGTTTTCTTAAACCAATCTTCCATTCCACATTCCCATCTCCTCTTTTCCTCCTTAAACAGAGGAGAAAGAAGGAGCTGGGAAAGAAAGGAGATGAGGGAGAGGAAGAGCGGAGAAGAGGAGAAAAACATTCAAAGCAAAATGTAGACACTGTAGATTTCCTGATATTTTATGTCTACTCTCTAATCCACATGGAAGAGGAATCAGGTTCAGTAACTCATAATCATCTGTGTGACCAGAACATTGCTGGAAGACAGTAGGAACACATCAAATAATTGTTGAATGAACCGATGAATAAATAAATAAGATTTTCAAAGTAAGGTAAATTAAAAATAGATTTCACTGCCATGAATTTCTTGCCTATGTTCCAGATAAAACAGCTCCTCATTAAATTGTTTTAAAGGTACGAAGTACTTTGCTACTAGTTGAAATTTTTATCTGCTTTTGACAGACTGTTCCTTGTGAAAAGATGTGAAGACGTTAAAAATAAGAATGCTTCATGTCATCATCATGTTACTGTTGTTAGCTGCCACGGAGTCGGCCCCGAACTCATGGCAACCCCATGCAAATGGAACAAAGTACTGCCTGGCCCTGTGTCATCACCAATATCAGTTACAGATCACATCACTGTAATCCAAAGGGTTGTCACTGGCTAACTTTTGGAAGTATATTGCCAGGTCTTTCTTCCTAGCCTGCCTTAGTCTGGACATGCAAGCCTCCACTGGTAGACGAGTGGTGGCTATGCATGAGGTGCACTGGCTGAGAAACTGAACCTGGGTCTCCCACATGGAAGGTGAGGATTCTACCACTGAACTACCACTCTCCCTCATCATAGGCTGGTGTTAAAGCCTTCACTTTCTAGTATAATAGAAAATGCACAAAATCAATATTATCAACTGAACTCCAATCTTTCCACTCATATTTCGTTTCAAATCTCAACAGCATCTTGCAGAGTATTTTGATAACACACAAATTCCGGGAAATTAAGCAAAACCAATTTAATAAGATTTAAATTCTTAAGAAGATGATTTAAATTAAGCACCTAAACAAATCCAAATGCTTTTGAAATTTAAACCAAGCACATAAGGCTTCTGAATGGCACCAGTATGACATGTCCCCAAAGTTGTTTATGAAGACCCAAGTTCACCGTACAGCTCATTTAGGGCAACAAGATAGTAGATACTTAAGAATAAAAAAATCCATCATCCCCTTGACCAGAGAAACAAAGACACTTATATTTACTACACGCATAAAGTGTTATTAAGTCTTTCACATAGAAGTAAGAAAACCATGTGGTACAAGAATGCAACGAGTATAAAACATGATCTTCATTAAAAAGAGACAAAATATTACACAAGACATGATAACAAGACATGGAAACACCACACATCTTCAGTGTAAAATCCAATAAATTTCTACTCCATTCTTCAGTCTTTACCCATCATTTCAAAAACTGTATAGTCTTTCATATGCATTATAAATGATACCACTTCACTGCTTAACAATCTAGAATAGTTCCCCACAACTTTTATAAGATCAAATCTATATTCCTTAATCTTCCATTATTTTGTCCCCAAATTCATCTACCTTTATTCAAACTTTTTATTATTTTCTCAAATAATAATCACAGTAATGATCCAAGCAGCTCATACTTATTTAGTAACCACTAAGTGCCTGGAAATGGAGCCCTGGTGGTGCAGTTGTTAAGTTTTGGGCTGCTAACCAAAAGGCTGGCAGTTCAAATCTACCAGCTGCTCCTTGGAAACCCTACTGGACAGTTCTACTCTGTTCTATAGGGTCTGGAGGGGGGGTTGTTTTAAGTACCTGGAAGAGCTCTGGTGGCACAGTGGTTAAGAGCTATGACAGCTAACCAAAAGACCAGCAGTTCAAATCCAACCACTGCTCCTTGGAAACCCTGTAGAACAGCTCTACTCTATCCTATAGAGTCGCTATGAGTTGGAATCCACTCGATGGCAATGGGTTAGTTTTTTAAGCAGCTGGAGCTATACCAGCAGTTGACCATTATTATCTTTTTAAACCTCAACAACTCCACTAGGTGAATATTATAATAACCTTTTTACAAGTAAGGATATTGAGACTCAGAGTTGAGGTAAATTATCCAAGTTACACTCTTAGTCACCTGGAGAGCCAGGGTTTGGAGTTAGTCTGCCTGCCTAATGATTAATGGGATACAAACTGGATATAGAAATGAGTGAAGACTAAAGAATATAAAAAAACTGACAGAAAGAAATAGGAATGAGAGAATTCCAATGAAGTTTCAAAGCTGGTTTCATGGGTACAAAGGAAAAAGAGAGATGGAATGTGTGTGGTAACAAGATGTGGCCAGGGGATACACTGCTGAGTCCCTGATAGTTAAGTCAACCAGGCAGGTATTACAGTTGCCTAGAATGAAGGTGGAGCCCTGGTGGCATAGCGGTTAAGAGCTCCACTGCTAAGGAAAAGGTGAGCAGTTCAAATACCCTAACCTATACGGTCACTATGAGTCAGAATCGACTCCAGGGCAACTTTTTTTTTTTTTTTTTTTTAAAGAATGAAGGTAACATTTGGAGTGAAAAAAGTATGTGGGAAAAATTTCCATTCAAATGCTGAGGAATGCTACAAGACAGGTATTGACATCTACAAGGATGGGCCTGCTAGTGGCAAGGTAGCAGGCAAAAGATTCAGGAAACCTTGGCAGAAAATTTTTTTTTTTTAACTGTACTTCAGGTGAAGGCTTACAGAACAAATAGTTTCTCATTTAACAGTTACTACACATGTTGCCCTGTGACAATGGTTAACAGTCTCTCAACACATCAACACTATCCTTACTCAACCCTGGGTTCCCTATCACCAGCTTCCTTGTCCCCTTCTGCCTTCTGGCCCTTGTCACTGGACTACTGTAAGTAATTAGTCCCATTTAGTTTTACGGGGCTGTCTACTCCCAGGCTGAATGGTGAACCTCGCAGATAACTTCACCACTGAGCTAAAAGGGTGTCTGGGGGCCATACTCTCAGGGTCTCTCCAGTTTCCTTTAGGCCAGTAAATCTGGTCGTTTTTTTGTGAGTTAGAATTATGTTCTACATCGTTCTCCAGCTCTGTCCAGAAACTTCTGTTGTGATCCTGGTCAGAGCAGTCGGTGGTAGCCGGGCACCATCTAGCTGTACTGGACTCAGTCTGGTGGAGGCCTTGGTAGCTGTGGTCCATTAGTCCTTCGGACTAATCTGTTCCTTGTATCCTGTTCTCTTCATTCTACCTTAATCCCGAAGGGATGAGACCAGTGGAGTATCTTAGATGGCCACTCACAGGCTTTTAAGACCCCAGACACTACTCACCAAGGTACAATGTAGAACACAGTCTTTATAA
This sequence comes from Trichechus manatus latirostris, assembly GCF_000243295.1. Taxonomy (NCBI): domain Eukaryota; kingdom Metazoa; phylum Chordata; class Mammalia; order Sirenia; family Trichechidae; genus Trichechus; species Trichechus manatus. Next base: position 8,133,981 of record NW_004443991.1, read on the forward strand.
ACTGTGTTATGCCAATTGAGCTAGATGTTCCCTGAGACCATGGTCCCCACAGCCCTCCACCCAGCAATTTAGTCCCCTCAGGGAGTTTGGATGTGTCTATGGGGCTTCCCTGACCTTTGGCAGGAAAGGTTTTTGAATGTGAATGGAAGAGTAATGGTACGTGACTGGGTCCAGTTAACCAAGAGAACGCAATAGGACTCCAACGACCAGGAAATAGGGCTGAGGTGCTAAAAGGTTTTCTACATTGACAAGGGAGAAAATGTTCTTCTACTTTTCCATCCATATTTAACAGGAATTTTTACCTATGAATCAATCACAGGCAAGATTCTGTGTGGCCACCCTTTTGTTTCCTTTAAAAAGCAAGATGCCTGGTACAGTACTTTTCACACAGCTACAGCTACACATGTAGAATGTGATGGAATTTGGCAAAGCCACAAATATAGAGCTTGCAAAGGATATGCAGAAGGACATGCACTGTTCTTGTAATGTAATACTGCCCTTCTTTCAACTTTTCCCCACCTAGAGCTTCACAAGTAATTTGCAATAATTCTACCAAGGCCAGAGAATTTCAATACAGTGAAATGTAACTAAATACCTTCAGGCCAAACCCCATCCTTCTGTGACGCTCTAGCCTGTCCCCAGTGTGATGATGTAAAATTATCTTCAGGACTGAAAATGACAAACCAAACAATGCTTTCAGAAAATTTGTCATTCATCATTATGAAACTTTTCGTCTTCCTAGTACTCATCTGCCACACAGAAGTTGGTTCCCAAACACTCACAGTTTCTTCTAAGTGGTATTACTTAGTCTAAAAGGTTGCAAAGCACAGGGCATTTTTCCATGCAGTATAATTTAAGCCCACAAACTCTCCAAGCAAGTCACTGGACTTCACCAATGTGTGTGTTCAGGAATAACGCCAGGCATTTGGTCTCTATTAAGGCCAGGAGCTCTAGTGGACTGGCCAGGCGGAGCTGCACCAGAGCTTCCCCAGACACAAATGCAGAAGGGAAAGGAGAGATGGGGGTAAGAAGATAAAGTAAGGAAGGTCCAGCAGGGCTGGCATGAAGAAACCCAAGAGAGTTAGAGATAGTCACAAAGAGCTTTTCAATATAACTATCTAATATAAATCACAAAATATGTATTAAAGAACCTCAAAAGCATGAATTCAGTGCTTGATTTTAGTTAAGTAAGGCATGGTTAATTTAAAACCTTTATTTCACATGAAAATGCCTTCACTTATTATTACCATATACAAATTGACATTTAAACCTCCAAAAAATGTAGCCAAAATAGCAAATACTTACAGCATGGCCATGTATTTTCACGTACAGTTTGGATGTGTGTGAGAGACACTGAATAAAAATTGCTTACACTGATATTTACGAATGTCCCTCTCTCCAAAAAGCATAGCAGCTCTAGTCCAGGTTGCTGAGTATTCAAGCTCATTCTCCACTGAAGTTCTGCCATCCCTATGCCACTGTTCTCTCTCCTCCACGTGGACCAAGATAATTCATGACCACGCACACATTCCAGCCAGCGGGCAGCAAGAAAAAGAAGAGGAAGACACGTTGCATCCCTCTAAGGGCATGATCTAGCAGCTGAACACCTCACTTCTACTCACATCCAGTTAAGTCAGAACTAATTCACAAGGCCATATCTAGCTCCATGTGAGCCCAGGAAATACCTACTGAGTAGATAAAATGGGAGAATCTATTATGATAGGAAAGAGGCAAAATGAATTTTGGGGACAAGCAGCAATATCTGAAACAGATGACAATGGAAACTACAAAATGATTTTCATTAGCTATCATAGATGTTTCACTGTGTGAATTAAGCCACATTAGAAGATTCTCAATTTTTTCTTTCAATATAGAAAAAAATATTAACATGGAAGCCAACAGACATCAAAAGTATTATGGTTACATTAAATACTAAACATTTTTTAAAACTAACACCAAAATGATTCTTTCTCCTTTTAGTCTCACACATTTAGCACAGAATAGAAAATAAGTAAGTGTACATCAATAAGTTTAAATACTATTACTCTTGACCTTGGGGCAAAATATTCTCTATCTTTTGAGTTAAAAATTCATAAGAGGAAGATTATTATGTATGAAATCTAAATTAAAGTATTTTTACAAATAAACTTTCTTTTATGAACATCTTGTTCGGTGCTGGCAAGTCGGTACCAACTCACAGTAACCCTACGTACAACAGAAAGAAACACTGCCCAGTCCTGTGCCATCCTCACAATTGTTGCTATGTTTGAGCCCATTGTTGCAGCCACTGTGTCAATCCATCTGTTTCAGGGTCTTCCTCTTTTTCGCTGACCCTCCACTTTACCAAGCATGATGTCCTTCTCCAGGGACTGGTCCCTCCTGATAACACGTCCAAAGTACGTGAGGCGAAGTCTTACCATCCTCACTTCTAAGGAGCATTCTGGTTGTACTTCTTTTGCTCATTCATTTGGCAGTCCATGGTATATTCAATATTCTTCGCCTTTATGAACATAACCTACTTGCTTTTTAAAATATTCAGCAGGTCTAAGGTCTTTTAGGAGCCATAAAGGTCAAAGGAAGTTTTAATACAACTTTCTCTAGGCACATTTCAACATATCACATACATCAGCAGTAATGAGGTAGTTCAAAAAGGTGAGAAAACATTTCGACCGCAATGGAACAAAAGCTTCTAGGGAACTTCTATGCCACATTTCTAGACCAGAAAAGCTAACATATACCCTTGCTTCCCTTCTCTTTTAAGCTACATTCTTCCTGAAAAAAAAAAAAGAAAATTAAGTAGCAATCAATTTTGTTTTAGCTTCTACTTCCTATGTAGCAACTATTAAAGAGATACTATGATATTTCCTAATTATAAAATAATGTTTTAAAATACTACTTTTATACAGCTCACAAAATAAACTCACTTAGGAAATATAGGTTACTTCTCCAATCTGTGGTTATAGCTTATGACAAAATAAACACTTTAGTATCAAACACAAATGTGAAATAAATGTAATGAATACTGTTTATCTTTCTGTACAGATGTTTTCTCATAGTGAAGACAGAAGATGAACTTCTACACACAACACTGCAGCTGTCTTTATGATAAGAAAGATCTCCTTCTATAATCAATGGTTTCTATCCTTAACTTCTCAACTTCTATGAATGGAACAAGACCCTATTATCAGTAATTCCTAGCCATGAGTCACATCATAATTCTTCCAATTATCTTTCGGATGGCTCAAAATTTTTAAATGTTAATAAGCATTTATTTTAACTTAAAACTTTTATATTACTTAGTGCAGAGTATCACAAAACAAAAATAAACACCAACAAATTGTTATTATTTTGGAGACATTTCTTCACATTTCCAGTTGATTATCCCTCTGCAAAAGAAATTCTTGCTATTGAAAGCCATTACAAGAAAGCCAAATCATCCATTACTTCTGAAAAATTGACTAAAAATAGTCCTACTAACAGAGCAGTGCTATCTTCAAATGTTTTAATTTAAAGGGATATCCTACTTTGTATATAATTAGTCAGCACACCTGCAAACCCAAGAATTCCAACTATCCGGTATATTTAACTTTCCTCAATTTTCACTACAACTGTTACTTGGGGGATTCTAATGCATTAGAGGTTAAGAAACAAACAGAAGGGCAAAGAAGACAGAACAATGTACAGTTGTACTCTGTACTCACTACCTCCACCCCCATAATAAACTGATGTCAACATCAAAACAACTTGTAAGATATCCATGATGTCATTACCTTATAAATCATAGAGAATTGTGATGGGAAATGCATTCTAATAAAGCCATTAAATAGATGTCTAAAATTGCCTTATAAGGTTGTCCCTTTTTCATATGACAGAGCTTTGTGCTTTACTTCCTAGAGGAAGCAATACTTCCTATCAAAGGCTTTTCCTCTGTATGTAATACTTCCCCCTGACTCAGGACAACCTGGAATCAAATGTCCTTCTACCGTTACAGGGAAGTTTTGGTATCCCTGATACAGGATCAATTTTATGATGCATCAGATAATAACAAAAAGATCAATCAGATTTGGTTGTGAGAGAAGGAGACAGATGAGAAGTAGGTTTTTTCTTTCCTTTTAAAGAACCTTGTCTATCTTGAAAAGATTGTTTAAAAAAAAAATGCAGTGTGAGATTAAATTTTGAAGTTGAAGTTATAAGACAATAAAATATCTGATCTGTGACAGAGTATCAAAGTAAGGCACACAACTGCATGTAATAGCGCCTACCTCACAAAGAGCCTAATGTGAAGGGGAATGTCTAGGGCATCTTCAAGTAGGGCACAAAGAAGGTAAATCACCAAATTTACAAGTCAAGCTCTGTTCTCAGAAGTTGTCTATTCATCCATTCAGGTGTTAACTGAGCCCCACAGCACCTATGGCATGTGGTCTAGCACAAAGCTAAAAACAAAGAGAATATGAATCAGTAGTACCGAACTTTAAAATGATTAGAAATCCATTGCTGAGACACAGCTAAAACATGAAATATCAAAAATACAAAACTTTTTCATTTAAATATTAAATTGTGCAATACACTGTCAGAATAACTTCCTACTTCTTTCCCCTATATATACTAACCGCACCCCCAGATCATAAACATAATCATACTTATGGCAGAAGAGAAAAAGTAAAGTATTAAAAAAAAAACAACTGAAATCCCTCTAGTCGCACTACCAGACATATACCACTGAAGAACGCCAAACACAATGTGCTTTTACAGATGTCTGAGGTATGTACATGCACTTTCCACTCTTTAAAATGTCTTTCATGTCACTCTTGCCCTGCCTACATATAACTCCTACTCAAACCCTGAGCATCAGAGCAAACATAATTCCCCAGAGGAAGTCTTCCCTGACCCACAGGTGGGCTCGCACGCCCTCTTCTGTGAGTCTCAGGACCCTGAGTGTTCCTCTACTAAACATACCATCCAAAGGACTAGGAACAACTTCTGTTTCTACACCACCAACTATGGCGTTTGGACAAATAGGAGAAGCTAAAAAAAAAACCTCAAATTCTAAGACTTGATTACTCAGAAAATACTTCAAGAATAAGTTCTAACTTCAATTATAGCTTGAAAGACAAACACCATAGGTAGAAAAAGGAAGACACCACCTTCAAACATTAAAAATAGGAAACAGGATGACCATTTTTACATAGGGTGGTCAGAGGAGGTCCTTCTGACCACGAAAAAACAAACCCGTTGCCATCAAGTTGATTCCGACTCATAGCAACCCTACAGGACAGAACAGAACTGCCCCCATAGGGTTTTCAAGGAGAAGCTGGTGGATTCGAACTGACGACCATTTGGTTAGCAGCCGAGCTATTAACCACTAGGCCACCAGGGCTCCAAGGAGGTAATACTTACACTTATATCATCATCCCCACCCTAAAAATGTCAAGAGTCAGGTTAAGAGCTTTTCAGAGAGGGGAAACAATTTAAAGAGACAACATGGTGGAAAAGATTTTGGCACAATTCAGGAATTGAAAGAAGACAAGGCTGAAGAGTAAATGTTATTTAAGTGTACTGGAAAGGCACTGACAGGTTCTAAGAAAGAGAATAACAATATGAATTTTTTTTTTTTTTTAATTATTTCAAATTAAGGGAACCACATAAGCAAAGCCAGAAGGAAGGAATACTGTGGCATGGGCCATTGAGTAGTTGGGTGAGGGTAGGGAATATGGTTAAGAAAATTAGGCAGGGGCCAAAACGCTGGTCAAACTAGTTACAGGCTGAAACAATTAGAAATAAGGAAGCATTAAAAACTGTTATAAAACGACTTTTTTAAAACAAAAAGAAGATAATTTTTTCAAGAAAGTATAACATAATGCCTGGATACTATCTACTCTTTCATGAAAAGAGATGTGTTTCATACAAAGATTCTCATAGGTAACATATTTGTAATATGATGCTCACTAACTTATGAGTCAAGACCAAGACACCACCCAACAGCACCTTTGTTACAGGAATTCTGAAATTTTACTTTAATTTTAATTAAGAAGAAATATTACACGGATACATCAGGTTCCAATTTCATGTTCTGAGTAAAACTTTTAAATATGCTAATTTTATGCAGTAAATGTACAACGAATAATTAAATATGTAGAAAGTGGTTCCACTTGTAATTCTGATGGTTCAGCTCTATGCTAAGACAAATTCTAGACACTGGTTATAATTATGGATTAGCAGGCAAATGAGTGATGCATATGGCTGCAAGGCCCTTTTCATCCTTTCTAAAATGTCACATGAAAATATAAGCTACAGCTGATTAAAAGAACTGTCTCTAGTGCGTATCAGATTAACAAACCCAATTTAATTAAATTTCTCTGACATAAGCTCTATTAAGTTTCTCCTTCCACCCCAAGAAAGAAAACAAAACTGAATGAAACAAAAACAAACCAACAGCCACAAGAAGAACAAAACAACACCTCCTCTCCATATATCGGTTTAATAATGTCTGCCAAGTTTTACAATGTTCCTTTATTAGTATACACATGAAATTAGGCGGCCGTTCATCCCTCATTCCTTTAACACGTGTTTTTGAGTGCCTACTATGTGTGAGAACTCAGATGGACACTGGGGACAGGGTGGTAAAAAAAAGAAATAACCTTACATAAATTGTAGCTGGTTCTGGAAAGAATAAAACGGATTAACAAGGGAGAGAACAATGTGCAGAATAATTTACAATGAGTGGTCAAGAAGTCCTCTCTGAGGAACTGACATTTAAGCGATGAACTGAAGGATCAGTAGCAGTCAGGCAGCTGAAGAAAATTTCAGGCAGATGGAATTACAGATGTGCAGGCCCTGAAGACCCAAAAAACTGAAAAATGAAAGACCTGGGGGCAAGTGTCTTGAGATAAGGCTAGAAAGGCAGATAATGGATAAACATAAATGATAAAATACTCATGTGAAAAAACAATGCTTTTAGTCCCGTCACTTTTCTAGGCTCTAGCCATCAGTTTCTATTCATTTCAATCATAAGATCTTGTATAATAAGAACGGATTTGAAGGCTAACAAATAAACCCCTAAAATTCACCCAGCAGGATGGTTTTGTAGAGCGTTCTGGGGTCTTGCCTAAAATACAATGGTGAAAGCAGAACAAATACATTTCTCTGGGGCAGACAGGATTGTTAATTTCCATGATCAGTTAAAGACAAATTTTAAAAAATGTAACAACAAAAGGGGCTGAAGGAAATACAAATGTATTTCTAGCAATTAAAGAAAAAGCAGAAAACATTAACATATCATTAACATAATTAACTGGAAAAAAAATAACACTGATATTATACTGTATTCACAAATTTTAGCACAAAATTCACTGACCAAGTTGTCTATGAAACCAAAATGAAAAGAAAACATATCATTTATGCTAAAAAAAAAAAATGGTAATACGTCTTTTTCAAAGGTCTAACGTTACCTTTCCTAAAATTACAGAAAGTAGTCTTTCAATATTAACTTTCCAACTACCATATCACGAGATACTCTATATTCTTGCAATCTAGGAGAAAATAAATCATCTACAGGACTCTTTACTGGAAGCTTTTCTTGTCTACTAACCAACCTATGAATACACGCTTGGAGCTGATGAGTTGTATAAACTATGTAACATTTTGCAATGGAAGGACAGTCTACTTTTTCCATATTGCTTGTTAACGCCCAAGAAACTTATCAGCACCAACCACTTCTCAAGGCTTTTTTATTTTTAGTTGGTGAGACTGCAACTGTTCTTACAAATTCGTCATTATATTTGCACATTATATTTCCACATCGAAAAGCATCATGTAATTCTATAAAGAATCTGAAAAGCTTCATATGTCAATTATTTTCCTGTATCACAAATAGTTCTAAAAACCCAACTTCAGTCGAGAAAATAAAATACTCTGAAGTCATATTTGACAGAAAACCTTTGTGAGAATTTTAGGAGTTGATTTTGGAATGATGTGTAACAAGTATTATCTCACAGTGAAGAAAATCTGCAGTGGAGTTGTGGGAAATTAGAAATAAGCACCATATAGAAAAATGAAAACCAGTTTACAACAGAGAAGAGGTAAAAAATCAGGAGGAATTTTTAAATCTTTAAACTAAACCAACTTTATTCTGAAGTCTAACAAGTTTTTTTTTTTTTAATTAAAAAGAGAAAAATAGTTTGATTCTAAGCTACCTTGGGACCCAGTATTTTTTATATATATATATATATACACACACACACACACACATATATACATATACATATATGTATACATATACTTATATATATATATACACATATATATATACTCTTAAAAATAAAAATTTACCTAGTAGCCCCCGATGAACTTTCAACCACCGTACAGAGAACTGTTAATATGTTAAAATACTTGGCGAACATTCTGCTTCTCTCTAAGTTTCAGTGGCCTGCAGTAAATTGGAAACTTCCTAAAATAACATCTAATTAAAATTCTTTACAGTAGTTTGAGACTGTCATACAGCAAATAAAGTCCTGCAACCACCCTGTTTACTTGTCATCTGTCTGTCTCTTAAATATCAAGTGCTGAAAATGCTAAAGAATGCCAGTTATTTAGCATTTCCAGTTATTTTTATTCCACATAAGAGACAGTTTAGAATAAATGCATAAAAAGAAAAACTTAATCAGCTGCTGGAACAATATCTCATTTATAATAGAGGAAGTAAATAAAGAATAGTTACAGGCTGAAAAGTTATTTGAAATATTTGATATCTGCACTGATCTTTAAATGTAACAATCACCTCAGGTAAACTAGAGGATACTGTTTGCCTTTTGCGTCTTGTCTATAAAGACTTACTTCCCAACTTTTATTCTGTAGGACATCCATGTCAAAGATGTACCAGGGCCACCATGCTGCACAACTCTGGGAGGTGTTCCTTAGGAAACAGTAAAAGGGTCAAGACAGATCTGCCTAGGACACTTCTTTATTGATGATTTCTGAAATCTCAACAGCTTTTCAATCAGGCCCAAGAGCCCCACCCCCACCTCCTCCTTTCACACAGATCTACAAAGACTTCAACATTCCTGCTCAAAACAAAGTAGCACGGTTATCTCTGTCAAAAAGGACCTCCCTAAAAACTGTGTATTTCAAAGTGACCCAATCTTGCCACAATAAGTAAAATTAAATCTTCTTACGTATGAGGAATATTCCAAGAACAGATAAATTGAAAAAGGCAACACAAAGAGGTTCCAAATGAGACAGAGGCAATAGCATGGAAACACCATACGAAAATGAAACAAGAAAGACTATAAATCTTAAGGTGAGGCTTTGAGCTCCCGGGTTACAGAAAGAGAAATACTATCTGGTAAATATTTTAGGGCGAGTATCAGTACCAAAATCTGTCCTGGAAAATAGGGCAAATATGACAGTTCCTTACACAGAGTATGGCCAACGAAAATTGTAAAGTCAACACTGCTGACATCCCACACTAGTTAACTTACAAAAACACACAAAACCACCCCCACCTTAGTATACTGAGTCAAAACAAACTGCTGACAAACCCTAACAGCTATGTGAGGGGGCGTAACAATAATACACAGTGCAAACACACATGCCTCTGTTTTCCTTTAAAGTCTGTTTCTAAGTCTGCATGGTTGATGTAAGAGAACAGCAATTCCTTTCTTTAAAAGCCCTGTCTCCATATTCAAAATATTTCAAGATGTCCCTCTGAGCTGGTATGCTTATGCAAAAAAAAAAAAATGCAATATATATATATGGAAACAATACCTGATCCAACCCGCCAACCTTGCTTTTTAAAAGGAAACAAAGAGATGGCAGTTAACTAAACACTTAAATATAAATTCAAAAAAAAAACCTCATCTAAAATTTGAAAACCAATTTTCTTTTTGAACATCCTCGTCTGTATCAGAGAACTCCACCAAGGACAGAAAGTGATTCCTACAACAAAACATCTTTTTATTCCAATATGTGTATTTACATACTCCCTGAAGAGCTATGGAACAATATAATGACCATTTGCTGCACATCAAGCTATAAAGAGGATAAACTACATCTGTCAATAACATGTACCCAATAAAACTGAACTATAAATGCTGAAAGCATAGATTTTTGGAGGATTCCCCAGTTGCTGAAAAGTTCTGGGTATTCAGAGTCCTAAATACAACATAGCACAGAAAGAAAAACAGTTTTTCAAGAAATGTTAAAATAAGAATAAGAGGAAGTGAAAACACTCATGAGAACTCAGACAGAGAACTAATAAATCAATAGAAAGGTTGTAAATACACTCATTGGTAAGTATAGTTACTACCTTATACACATTTTGTATGTACATAGAATTAAGAGCTACTTTAAAATATACTCTATAATAAATAATGGTATTATTATAATCAGAGGGCATTTTTTTCCTCCTAAAAACAATGGCTCTCATTGCCAAGCATGAAGAAGGTTATATTCATAGTTCACCTGCAAATTCTAAAAGCTAATTGTTGTATTTACGCATGTAATGACAGAGCTCCAAAATACAAAAAACAAACCATAACAACTGAAAAGAGAAATACAGTTCTACAATAATAGGAGGAGACTTTAACACACCACTTTCAATGATGGACAGAACAACTAGAAAGAAACTCAACAAAGGTACAGATGATTTAAATAACACCATCGACCAACTCGACATCATAGAGGTATTATAGAAAACACCACCAACAGCATCACAGTACACATTCTTCTACAACACACAGGGATCATTCTCCAAAACAGACCATATTTTAGGCCACAGAGCAACCCTCAAATAAATTCAAAAACATCAAAACAGTACAAAGCATATTCATAGATCATAATGCTATAAAACTAGAAATCAGTAACAAAAAGAGCAAGGAAAAAGTTAAATACATGGAAACCGAATACCACCTTACTTAAAAAACTACTGGGTAAAAGACATTAAAAATGAAATTAAAAAATTCTTAGATTCAAATGAGAATGAAAGCAAAACATACCAAACCTTTGGGACACAGCAAAAGCAGTACTCAGCAGAGAATTTATAACAATAAATGCACACATCAAAAAAGAAGAAAGGGCCAAAATCAACAGCTGAACCCTACAACCTAAACAAATAGAAAAGGACAGCAAAAGAAGCCCACAGTCACCAGAAGAAAGGAAATAATAAAGATCAGAGCAGAAATAAATGAAATAGAACACAGAAAAACAACCGAAATAATCAACAAGACTAGAAGTTGGTTCTTTGAGAGGATCAATTGACAAATCAATGACCAAACTGACAAAAGAGAGAAGATGTAAATAACCAAAATAAGAAATGAGACAGGGGACATTACAAAAGAACCAAGTCAGATAAAAAGGATCATAACAGAATACTATGAAAAACTGTACTCCAACAAATCTGAAAACCTAGAAGGATAAATTTCTAGAAAAACATTACCTAATTAAAATAATACAAATAGAGGTAGAAAATTTGAACAGAAGAAGAAATTGAAGACGTCATTTAAAAAAAAAAGGAAAAAAAAAACTCTCAACAAAAAAAATCCTGGCCCAGATGGCTTCACTGGAGAATGCTGCCAAACATTCAGAGAAGAGTTGACACCAATTCTATTCACACTATTCCAGAACATAGAAAAGAAAAGAATACTCCTAAATTCATTCTATGAAGCCAGCATAACCCTGATACCAAAGCCAGGCAAAGACACCACTAAAAAAGAAAATTACAGGCTGATACCCCTCATGAATACAAACGCAAAAATTCTCAGCAAAATTCTATACAACAAAATGCAACAGCATATCAAAAAAAAATAATACATCGTGATCAAGTGGGATTCATATCAGGGATGCAAAGATGGTTCAACAATAGAAAGTCAATCAATGTAATTCACCACATAAATAAAACAAAGGAAAAGAATCACATGATCATCTCAATTAATGCAGAAAAGGCATTTGATAAAATCCAACACTTTCTCCTGCTAAAAACTCTCAGCAAAATAGGAATAGAAGGGAAATTCCTCAACATAATTAAAGGTATATATGCAAAACCAACAGCCAACATTATTCTCAACAGAGAAAGACTAAGAGCATTCTTCTTGAGAATGGTAATGGGATAAGGATGCCCTGTATCACCACTCTTTTTCAATATTGTACAGAAGTCCTACCCAGAGCAATAAGGCAAGAAAGGGAAGTTAAGGGTATACAAATTGGAAAGGAAGAAATAAAACTACTGTTATTCACAGGTGATATGATCCTATACACAGAAAATCCCAGAGGCTCCACAAGAGAGTTAATGGAACTAATAGAAGGATTCAACAAAGTGGCAGGGTATAAGAACACACAAAAATCAGTTGGGTTCCTCTACACTAATAAGGAGGACTCTGAAAAGGAAATCGAGAAAACAATACCATTTACAACAGCCCCCAAAGGGATAAAACACCTAGGAATAAACCTAACCAGGGATGCAAAGACTATACAAGGAACGCTATAAAACACTACTGCAAGAAACTAAAAGATATCTACAGAAATGGAAAAACATCCCATGCTCATGGATTGGAAGACTTAACATTGTGAAAATGTCAATACTACCAAAAGCAATCTACAGATATAAAACAATCCCGATCCAAATCCCAACAATAATCTTTAATGAAATGGAAAAACTAAATCTCCAACTTTATATGGAAAGAAAGGAGGCCTTGAATATCTAAAGCAATATTAAGAAGAACAACAAAATAGGAGGCCCTCACACTTTCTAATCTCAAAACTTACTATACAGCCATGGTAATCAAAACAGCCTTGTACTGATTCAATGACAGACACATAGACCAATGGAGTAGAATTGAGAACGCAGAAGTGAATCCATCCATCTACAGCAGCTTATTTTCAACAAAGAATCCAAATCCATTCAATGGGGAAGAAACGGTCTCTTTAACAAATGGTGCTGGCAAAACCAGATAACCATATGCAGAAAAATGAATCAGGATCCCTACCTCACACCATGCACAAAAACTAACTCAAAATGGATCAAAGACCTACATGTTAAAGCTAAAACTTCAAAGTTCCTAGAAGACAGCATAAGGACAAAACTAGGGAACCTAATATTCAGCAGAAATAACCTATGAAACACAACCAAAAATGCACGAACAAGAGAAGATAAATTAGATAACTGGGACCTCATAAAAATTAAATACTATGCTCATCAAAAGACTTTACCAAGAGTAAAAAAAGAACCTACTGACTGTGAAAAACCTTTGGCAATGACATATCTGGTAAGGTCTACTTTCTAAAATAGATAGAAAACATCAACAAGTCAACAACAAAGTCACAGTCCAATCAAAAAATGGGCAAAGGACATGAACAAACACTTCATAAAAGAGGACATTCAGGCAGCCAACAAATACATAAGCAGATGTTCGTGATCATCAGCCATTAAAGAAATGCAAATCAAAACCACAATGAGATACCATCTCACCCATGCAAAAATGATCAAAAAATAGAAAACAACAAATATTGACCAGGTTGTGGCGAGACTGAACTCTTATATATTGCTGGTAGGATTGTCAAATGGTACAACCACTATGGAAAACAAAAGGCTAGAAATAGAAATATTTTATGATACAGCAATCCCATTCCTAGGTATACATCAGAGATATAAGAGTTGTGACACAAATAGATATATGCACACCTATGTTCACTGCAGCATTATTCACAACAGCAAAAACATGGCAGCAATCTAAGTGCCCATCAACAGATAAGTGGATACACAAAATTTGGTACACACATACAATGAAATACTGCTGTTGTTAGATGCCGTCGAGCAACCCTAGATACAACAGAACGAAACACTGCCCCACCCTGTGCCATCCACAATCGTTGTTATGCTTCAGCCATTGTTGCATTCACTGTGCAATTATAAAGAATAATGAGGAGTCCATAAAACATCTCACAACATGGATGAATCTTGAGGACATTATGTTGAGTGAAATAAGTCATTCACAAAAAGACAAATATTGTACAGCCCCACTATTATAAAAAGTCAAGACAGATAAACACACAGAAAGCAAAGTTCTTTGATGGTTACCAGGGATGGGAAGGAGGAGGAGGGGGAATCCCTTTCTAGGTAGTAGACACTTGTTACTTTTGGTGATAGGAAAAGCAATTCCAAATATGGGTGAAGTCAGCACAACTAGACCAAGGTAAATAAAGACCAAGAAGTACACAAGATAAAGGGATAATTTCGGAAAATGCTATAACATACACAATTTTGCAACAAGTGTAAAAACAGCCAAAAAAATATGTGTGTGGTTATGTAGGTAGATACAGATGTATATATGTGTATAGGACAGCATATAGAAGTAAATGTACATGCATGTACAGGCATATCTGTAGGCATATGTATATATGTGTTTGTGTGCGCTGTATATACATCCACATACATAACAAACCACACAGGCGGCACAGTTATGGAGGCTTCCTAGACATATCCAAATAACCTGTGGGATTGGTTTACTGGGTTAAAAGGCTTGGGACCACAGTCTTGGGGGACAACTTGATCAACTGGCATAACAAGTCACAAAGATAATGTTCTACATCCTAGTCTGGTGAGTAGCGTCTGGGGTATTAAAAGCTTGCAGGTCGTCATCCAAGACGTAACTATTAGTCTCTACTCATATGAAGCAAAAGAGAATGAAGGAAATCAAAGGCTCAAAGAAGAAACTAGTCCACAGGACTAACAGCCCACACCAACCACAGCCTCTTCTAACCTGAGACCAGAAGAACTATATGATGTCTAGCTATTCCTACCAACTATTCTGACCAGAACATGATAAAAGGTCCCAGATAGAATGGGAGAAAAATATAGGACAAAACTCAAATTTCTGAAAAAGGAATCCACATGGATCTACTGGACCAAACAGAGACTATAGGAACCCCCAAGACTATTGCCCTAAGATATCCTTTGAACTTGGAACTGAAGCTATTTCTGCAGGTCACCTTTCAGCCAAACAATAGACTGGCTTATAAAATAAACAATATCACCCACGAGTAATGTGCTCCCTTAAACAATGAACTATATAAGACCGAATGGTGAACATTTACCAAAAAGCCAAGACGAGAGGAAGGGAAGCTAGATCAATGGAAACAGAACAAATAGAATGGAAATAATGACAATGCTTACACAGTGTAAAACTGTAACCAATGGTACGGAAAAATCTGTATAAAAATTGTTAAAGGTGAACCTAATCTGCTGTGTAAAACACAATAAAATATTATTTTTTAAAAAAAGCTAGTTGTTGGACACTCTTCACCAGATGTTCTCCAATATAACATTTTCCCCTTCCCATTTCTAGGCCCCACTAGCTCATAACCTAAAAATAAGTCCTACAGTAATTTCAACAGGCCTACAGTAATTCTGGAGAAATAATCATATATTATTTTAGTTAGTTTTGCAAGTGTGAAGCACTGTCCTGCATACTGTGGGAGATTCAAAGGAGAAGAAATGATTTTTCCTTTAAAGAACTTACAATGGGGCTTTTAAGATGACATGTCTTATCACCATTTAAAAATATAGCAAAGTTTGGTATTATATAGTTAAGTGCCACATACTGGATAATATAGTAAATGTCACATGAAAGATCTTGATAAATGTTACAGCCAAGGGAAAAAGTGACGGTCTGGCTAGAGTGATCAAAAGTACTGAACCAGGGGTTGGCAGTGCAGCACTGGTTTTAGTTGTACCTGTAAGAATGAAGAGGACCTGCACAGACAAAGAAGAAACAGGAAGGTGAAGAAAAAAGGCAGGATCAAAGGCTGGCATGCAAAGGTAAATTCAATCCATCTTTTCCAACAAAACTCCTTCTCAGACCTTATAGAAATGTATCCTTCTTGGGGATACTTTAAAGTTACTTACAACTGATCCCTAAAATGGTGACAAAGGAAACCTGGTAAAGTGAAAAGAGTTCTGAACTGAGTTCTGAACAGAAGCCAGGATTCTAGTCCCATCCATGCCACCTCAATGGCCCTTGGTAACTTTACACATAAAATAAGATGACTTGACTCTTGTGGATTCTAACAGCAGGCAAGATATCAGAAATAACTAGGGAAGTTTTTAAAAATACAGCTGCTCAGACGCCACTTGGTAAATTCAGCCAATAGTGCATGAAGCCTGGGGAACTGTTTTAACACCCATTCCGGAAGAAATCAGAGTGCATCTGGTCCATGGCCAGCGCAAGGAACCCACTAGACTAAATGATCGTCAAAAGCTTCAGTGAGAGACTTTCTGTTAAAAACAAAACAATGAAAAGGCCTAAACTTACTGCATTTTAAAAAAGTAGCTGACTACTGACACAAGATAGGAAATGAGTTGAACAGGACCTGTTTTTTTGTTTTTGTTTTTGTTTTTTGCCGTTATTAAGAGCACAATGGTCAGTAATTCTTAAAGCATCACTGGCAGAAACAGGAGAAAAGAAAACAGCAAAAAAGAAGAAAATGTTTACATTTTAAAATGCTGAAAGTTTCTAACACTGCTGTGGAAGAGATTATATCCATATAGTGCAGGGGTCAGCAAACTTTTTCTAAAACGGACAGACAGTAAATATTTTCAGCTTTGCAGGCCATTTGGTCTCTGCAGCAACTACTCAACTTTACCATTATAGCCACAGACAATAAATAAATGAATGGGCATGGCTGTGTGCCAGGGAAAATCTACTTACAGAAAGAATTGTCGGGCTGGATTTGGCCTACAGGCTATACTTTGTCAAGTCCTGAGGTAGTAGAAAAAAGCACTGTGGTAAATCACCAACCTCATACTTCAGTTGCTTTTTAAACATAAATTTTACGTACACATTTGGGGAGAACAAAGCAAGACTAGAATTTTACTGAAAAAAAAAGAACTCACAAAAATTTTGGTAAGGATAAGTTGTTCTTTCCTAGGACCTAAATCAGTACAAACCTATTTAATCAGATAAATCAGATCCAGCTGGCCGCTATGGAACTATACAGTCAAATTAATTTTTTTCCTGAAATTTCTGGGAAAGAATGGATTTGACATATTCAGATGTTGTCACAATCCTAGAAAATCAACATACTCTAGTGAAAAGCTTCAAGAAAAAACCTGAAGTGTTTGCAGCATCTGTAAAATGAGCTAACTTTTTATTTTCATTAATACATTTTAGAAAAAAAATATTTAGGTTACCTTTCCTATTTCCTTCATGGGAAGAATAACTACTTTGCTGATCTAGACAAATTAAAAGCTAAAAAAAGTCACTGGCAACATTTCCGAGAGACACATACATAAACACATATACATGGAAAAGTATGATTAGAAATGAAACTTTAAAGAAATGGTCCTTCTGAATTTAACTAATAAATACAAGACATCTAATAAAAAAAAAAGTGACACTGACTGGCAGAAACTTTGACATACAATATTAGCGCTGGGTTAATGAAGATGGGGTAACACCTCATTTTCACAACCATAAATGTTCTAATTGTTCAAATGAGTTCTCCTGAAACAAAGTTTAAAAACAGTTTAAAATGCTGATCATGGTGCCCTTCAGAGGCCAACAGCTGCCGGCTCAGACATGCCAACTGGTAAGGAGAATGAGACACCATTCAGAAATACATCTCACATGAGTGAATACAACTCTGGTCAAGTCATGTAACCACCAATGATTTCAGCTTCTCCAGGTAGAAAACTGAATTGGAATACTTGACTCATCGGTATAGACACTGATAACAAAGATAAACAATAGTATCATCCTTATAATACAGAAATTTTAAACTTCTTTACCTACTGAAACCAATTATTTGAGACTAAACAAGTTTACAGTAGTAAAGTTTAAAAGAAAATGTGGTACTACTCTTACAGGAAAAAAAAAACCAGAACTATCTTTTAAAGGATAATGAGCTTGAGATGAACTAGTTTTAATGTCTTTGTCCCTTCTTTTATTCAGCATTTTTTTTTCCTAGAAGGCCAAAAAGTATAGAAAAAGTTGACACTAAGAAGTTTTCGCTGTTATTCTGAACATCACATTTTCATCCACGTATGTGGGGTGTGTGTGTTGTTGTACAGTCACTGTAGACACTGAATGAGGAGACCACCACTGTCCTAGGGGAAGGCAGAAGGTTAGGTTCCTGGGAGCCTCTGGTCACAATATTCTCATCTGCCAATCAATACATAACAGTGTTTTATGTCTGCTTCTGTTTAAAGATACCTTGTTTAATATACATTGTTAATTAACACTGAACTAACAGCTAAAAGCATTATAACTCATGCCTAAAACAAAGCTTATCACACATGCGCATTTTCTCCATAAAGGACATCGCAGCCTTCTTGTGCTTAGGAAAAAGCACTGTAGCACTACATTTGGGGGCCATCTTAAACAGTGAACTCACCAACAAAAAGTACAAAAATGCAAAAAAACATAGCACTAAATGGACTGTAAAAAAGACACTTATTTATAGTGTGAGTGCTAAAACAAGAAGGCAGAGACGTCTGTCTGACCTCAGCTGGGAACCTGCACATGGGGCAACTTAAGTTTCTCACTGCTCTGCATATGTCTGCAAATGACCACAAAAGTGCCACAAGAAGAGATTTGGGGGTACAAATAAACTTTAGCAAGCAAGCGAATTTGCAAATACGGAATCCACAAATGAGGATCAACTGTATCTCTGGGTGCGTGTGCTTGCATGTATATATGATTTCTAATATATACATATTAGATATTTCTAATATATATCAAATATTTCATATAAATAATTTATTCAGATAGATTAGAATGGCAAAAACCAAGATTTTGGTCTAACAATCTAAAATAGTGTTATAATATCCTTACTCTCAAGCTGGATTCAAAACCAAGAACTTAAGACACAATTATGATCTAGGAAAGAACATATATATTTTTGGATAAAATTCCCTATTGGTCTCTTACATTTCTGCATGTCTTGTAATCAGAGATACTGACCGCCTCTGTTTTGGACTATCCTTTCAAGAATATTTGTATACCAATCAGCCTTGGATGACAGAGACAGTATCTTCCTCTGGAACAAATGGGAGGTTTGTTTATAGTCCAGTATAATAAACTCTCTTCCAGGACAAGCTTAGTGCTCATTATAGAAGATTCAGGCTCCCTAAGCCAGGGGTTCTTCTCCTGTAACACAACTTACGGCATGTATATGTGTCACCTGGCCTTCACATCACCTTGTACAAACTGGAGGGTTGAATACCCAGCACAAATAAAGACCCTGTGTCCAATGCTATTGCCATGACTAATAAACTCTCCTTCTTCTCTGAACAAATATTCTTGTGTCTTCTACTACCTTCTATGAAAGATGCTAACTTCCAGATGCAGACTAACTTCAGACTCTTCATAGTCCTTGACAATATATCCTTAAAGAAATACCCCTAAGGCAAGTTACACCATATGTTTAAATAGATTACATTTGTGGATGTCTTATCTCTTTTAACAGAGCCTGTAGACCGACTCAACACCTTTTCTCACCCCTCATTCTCTCTTGCCTTCCTCTAATATGGAGGCTGGCATATAAAATCTTCAATATACCAGCCATCTTTGTAACTACGGGGCGAACATGTCCTAATAAGACCCAAGAGAAATGTGCTGGAGGGAGCAGGTGGGGTGGAAAGGTTCTGGGGCAGTTTGTTGGTCTTTGGTAAAAAGGGGACAGACACATTCAGTGCTGTCCTTTCCCTTCTTCTGAATTCCAGCCTTAAAAACACGAAGCTGTAGGAAGAATTCCACAATGGTGATGTGACTGAGAATGAGGACAAAAGCCAACAGACCATGGAAGGAGATTACAAAGTTAGAAAGAGCTTGGGTCTCTGGCAGCACTGCTGAAAAATACATACTCCTTTGTATAAAAACTACCATTACTTGGATATTGATGCTTTTAGACAAATACATCCCTCCTTGGTATAACATATATACTCAGTCCATGTTAATAAAACACCTTTAAATTTTTATTGTGAAAAAATCAGATTAACTCCACCAGCCTGAGACCAGAAGAACTAGATGATGCCTGGCTACCACCAATGACTACCGTTGACAGGGAACACAACAAGAGAGTCCCAAACGAAGGGGAGAAAAGCGTGGAGCAAAACTCAAATTCACATAAAAAGACTAGACTTAATGGTCTGAGAAACTTAGGAACTCCCGAAAATGTGGCCCCCGGATGTACTGTTAACCTAGAACTGAAACAATTCCCGAAGCCCACTCTTCGGACAAAGATTAGACAGGACCATAAAACAAAAAATAATACACGAGGGTGTGCTTCTTAATAGTTCAATCAGATACACGAGACCAAACAGGCAGCTCCTGTCTGGAGTCAGGATGATAAGGCAGGAAGGGAAAGGAACTAGTCAAATGGGCACAGGGAACCTAGGGTAGAAGGGGGGAGGGGGTATGATGTCACACTGTGGGGATTGCAACTAATGTCAAATGCAATATGTGTATAAATTTTCATATGAGGAAAAAATTAGATTAATACTTTAAATCAAGGGTTGGCAAACTATGATCCATGGGCCAAATCTGGTCTACCACATGTTTTTGTAAATAAAGTTTTACTGGAACACAGTCATGCCCACTCCTTTACATAATTTAACTGTTTTTCCACTACAAAGGCAGAGTTGAGTAGCTACGACAGAGACCATCTGGGAAAGTCTAAAATATTTACTATCTGGCTCTGTACAGTTTGCCAACCCGTTTAAATTACTCAAAATGCCACTCTTAGAAACAACCATGTGCTCTTGTTCAAACCAAAACCTTTGAATTGATTCCCTAAAACTTGATTTGAAACCACACTTTATTATAATACTTTAAATTGTGTTGTACTTATCTAGTGCTGCTGTAAAAGAAATACAAGTGAGTGTCTTTAACAAACGGAAATTTATTTTCTCACAGTTTAGGAACATAGAGGTTTGAATTCAGGGGTGTTCTAGGGGAAGGCTTTCTCTCTCTGTCAGCTCTGGATAAAGGTTCTTGTCTCTTTTGAGCTTCAGCTCCTGGGCAATCTTCACATGGCCTGCCATATCTCTTCCCCCATCTCTGCTTCTCTCCCTTGCTTGTTTAATCTTTTTTATATTTCTAAAGAGACCAACTCAAGATACACCCTATACTAATCCTACCTAATTAACATAACAAAGACAACCCATTCCTAAATAGGATTATAATCAAAGGCACAGAGGTTAGGAATTAGGATACATATTTTTGAGGGACACAATGCATTCCCTAACAAATTGTAATACTAAAGACAAAAAGTAAGTGTGAAGCACAGCCTTCTCTACACCACCAGTATGGAAAAACCTCCTTCCTCTTTGTAAACAGATTTAATAACGATGATGCAAGCTATAATTAACTATTTTAATTAATCCTCCAGAATTTATCACAAAATAAAAGAACAAAACAGGGATCCTTGATCCAGGAATAATCTGGGGTATTGATGATACAACTTTAAATTAAATATATTTATATTATTGATAAGTTTTAAGGATGATGGCATATCCATTAGAATCAGTAATGTTTGTTATGTTGTAAGATTCAAAAAACCACTTATGTTGATACATATATGAAAACTGTACTACCAATGATTGTCAAATTCACCATGTTTTTCAATATAGGCATAAAAAACAATTAACAAATAAATCCACAAAGCTTTTTTTTTAAATTATAAACCTGAAATAAAAATTATTTGTGCTACAAAAAAAAAAAAAAAAAAACCCACACTCACTGCCATCAAGTCGATTCCGACTCACAGTGACCCTACAGGACACAGCAGAACTGCCGCACAGTGTTTCCAAGGAGCGCCTGGGTTGATCTGAACTGCTGACCTTTTGGTTAGCAGCCATAGCTCTTAACCACTGCGCCACCAGGGTTTCTGGTTTGTGCTACAGGCCCTTCTAAAAAAATAATTTTAAGCCATTTTGTTTAGCGCTATCTTCTATCAAGCAGTTTTTCATATTTTTAAGACATACAGTCTAATGAGTTTTGACTTTCTTCCTTTTAGTATAAATTCTACACTGCCTATCTGATTACATATTTGTGATTAAATGTGAAAATGGTATCCTATGACCACATAATCAGATGTTCAAAGTAATATACTTCAATAATCAGTCTAAATTATGTCTCAGTTTAATCTGCTCCTCAGTGGTTCCACCTAAACAAGACAGACAGCTTTGTTTTCTCTTTATTGTTTTAATCTATAAATGAGTACTTTTTTAATGATCACATATGTGTACCCTGCTATAAATTACCGTGTATATAAATAACTGATGCATAAATGCATACTCAAACAATAAGACATAATCTAACAATGAGTTTATAAAGAGAAAAGATTGCTATTAAAAATGAATTTAGCAAACTTAATATTTCTGAAATACTTTATTTCAAAACAGGCACACATGAGTCCTATTTTACACTCCACCCAATTAGTGTTGGATGCTAATCTGTTTAGATTCCTGGAAATCCCACTGCTTTGTTAAACCACTGAAAAACAAGACTCTTCTTGGGCTACGTTTCCAAGCATTCCTCAGACTATAGGATTATCACTGCAGCGTTTCTGTTTTATAAACAGGCTTTAATTTAGTTTTGTAAGAAAATTGCCAAAGGAGCTTTCTTTAACTAAATAACAAATCTGCCACTTGAAAGACATCATTCATCAACCTTCTTTGTGGGAGTATTGTTATCATGAAACTAAAAACAGGCATTCTTTCTTGAATGCTTCTGGATTTTAATTATCAAATTTGAATGTCACCAGATATTTACTGAAAGGAAAACATCAATTTTAATAAGCTGCCCTAAGACTGAAAAACATAATAGGTATTCAGCCATAAAGTCAAGTTCTCTTGAGTCTTGTGAGTTTTCTTACTCTTTTACAACACAATAGTTATCCTCAGGAATTTATAAATATTTAATAAACTAATCTACGGGAAAAAAAAAATTCCCCTCCTAAAAATCAAAATATTCCATGTGCATAATAATATATAATATGACTTGGAAGAAGTTAAAGTAAGTCGCAATAAAATTTTAATAACTAAGAAACCATTAGTTAGGGGCTGAATGCTATTAACACAGGGCTGAAAATAGGTAAATAAAAAATGAAATAGATTAGATGTAAACTGTTTATTTAAAATATCAAAACAAACAAATTAGTTTTAAATTATATCTAAATAATATTATTTTCTTTTTTATTTTGAAAAACATACTCTGAAGAAGAAATTGCTGGAGAAACCCTTTTCACTTAAACAAAATCAACAAGAAAATTCCTTCATATCTAGCTAGCAAAGCAGCAGGGATGTAGTTAACCAGATGCACAGGGCCCTAAAGTCCATCACAGTCCAAGATTCTGCGAGCTCTCACCTGCCCACTCTAACAGACTCCCTTTGTTTAACTTTGAAAACATTTGTCTAAATAACTTTCTTGTGGCCTCCACTTTCATGGTATGTTAAAGAAATAAGCCCTTCATTTCCAAACTCACATCCTTCAGACGCTTGAAATATGAATGAAAGCATTCTCAAGACAAAATAAACTTTTTATTCATTAATGATAAATCAATTGAATGAAGATATTCAGTCTTCTAAAGGAAATTATATTTCCTATCTTGAAGACACACTTGTACATAAAAGGATTGACTACTATTTGTCCTCTGAATCGAAGTTATATATTAATTACTATATTAAAATCTCAAAAATGAATCTTCTAATTCTTTTAGTCTTCCATTAAAAAGGAGAAAGGAAAAAAAACCCACAATGCAAACAAATACAGAAGGAAAAAAAAAAGCAATGGGATATGTTTAAATTAAAATATTTGTATAAGTATATAAATACTTGTATTTAAAGCAGATCAGTGGCCTATTTTGATTAATTTAGCACTCACTGTTCTACTTGCAACTTATTCCTTGTCCTCATGAAATGCAAGATAACTGCAATTATCACAATTAGTAAACAAACAAAAACAAATGGAAAAGCTAGTTTAATTTTTAAATGTAATATTATTTGTAAAATAAATATAAACCATTACCTCCCATGTACGATGGAACAACAGGTAGTTCATGAACTAAATGTAAGACATTCAATACAGCACAAATTACAAAGAGCCAGATGGAGGAACAAAACATTTAGTCTCAAACAAACACCTACATCTTGTTTTATGAGGCAAAAAGTTGTGAATATTCAGAAAACAATTTAAGGACAGAAAAACATAGAGTGGAGTCAGGAAACCAACCAAGGTTACAGTGGACACTTGGAGCAGAAACGGTGAGAGACCATGAGCTCTCTCGGCTCCGCATTCCTATACTCAAACTGCATTCCTGTACTCAAACTGCACTCCTGTATTCAAACTGCACTCCTTCCTCACTTTCTTTACACAACATACAGTGTCTTATGAGAAAATGTAGTACTCAATATGGCATTATAAACAAAGTCATTAATCTGTGATGTTCACTAGTCATTAAAACTATTAAAGAAAGCCCCGGTTGTACCTATAGCTAAATCACTTGAAGTACTGAACTGAAAACCCGTAAGAATTTCACTACTACTTTGATGGGATCATGGATATTTAATCAGCATGTATTTCTGTTTACACAAATTTAAACATTTAAATCAATATCACATTATCCTTTGCTCAATGCAATGATGTCACACAGTGGTATGACGTTTGTTTGTAGCTTTGTGTTTTGCTGTTGTTAGTGGTGATGGTGTTACTGTCGTAGCTACTGTTGTTTGTGATTCAACTTTTAACTTAACCAAGTATCTTTAATCAGTTCCAAAATTTTCTTCCTACACTAGCTCATAAATTACAACGCAGGCATACAGAGCAAGTAGTGATGTCTGATACCGTAGAGAGAAACACACTATCAATGTAGCAGATTTTCTTTGTTCAGCCAAGTGGTCAATGGAGAAAACGATTTTTGCCTGATGCTCCTGAAGGATTTTAAATATAAGCTAGCATCTTCTAGAACTAATTTTTCAATGCTGACATACTTTTTATCTCAATCGGTACGAATGTAACTGTACAAACCATGCAAAAACGCTCACCCATCCCCCATACACATTCTGTCTACAGAAGTTGATTTCTTTTCTACAGCACCAGTCAGTGCATAAAGAATAGTTCAGGGGCTCTGAGAACGACATTAAGAACATGACAACATCTTTGTATTACTCTCTGGCATAAAATTTTTAAAAGCTTTTATTTTCTTCATGGGTAGTTTATCAAACACAGGGTTATTTTTTCCACCTCAGGTGACGTTTGGTTTGGTTTCAGCAGTTGTAAACCAGAATACAGGAGAGAGAAATGGGCTACAGCTAACTCGCTGGTTCACTAAGGCAGTTCTAAATATGGAAAACCTGATAAGTCATCATCTCTGGGTGTTCTGCAAAATACAGTGTCCAACATCAGGTCTTGCAGAGCAGATGAATAATACATACTTTCTACATGAAAGGGCAAAAATTAATATTAAAATGAACAACTGATGAAGTTGCCAGTCAAATTATAGAAGAAATGAGCCTTCTGTAGATTTTTCATTTGTCAGCTTTAACGACCCTCACATCCATTTTTACCTCGGTCACTAAAACTTTAAGCAATATGATAAAGTTTCTCTTTCTCTGTGCTTGAAAATATAGATACAATTCTCCTTCTGTACACAATACTCACCTTCACCCCCCTCCCAATACACACACAAGCAGACTTTATGTGTGCCAGAATTGAACGGATTACTCTTCCCGGAAATACCAGCTCCATGGTTTAGACACCCAGCTAAGCAACAACTCAGGGTGAGTTTCAATTGCTTGTAGGAAAAAACCAAGGAAAATTGATGCAAGAGAAGGAGTTCCATTATAGAAGTCCTGTGTGACATGCAGCCTACTCAGGTCTTTCCTCTACTGGAAATCATTACCCCGACCCTTCTGAAAGTCCCACTGCTGAGCAAGAGGCTTCCACTGTGCCTTAGCATCTATTTCAGTAGCAAATAAGTTTATCTAACTATAATTTCAATTCATCTATTACACAAGATCTGAGTAGCTAGGATACATATTCAGTGTCATTTACTATGTTCCTCTATGTGAAACTGCTTTAAAAATTCAGACTACTCATTCTTCAGCCATCAATTAAAACAGAGGTATTTAAAAATTGACACGATTTTTTTACCATTTACCCATATGTTTAAAGCAAAACTATTTATTCTTTAAATGTATTTCTTCAGAATATTTTATTATTCTGTTTAGTTTTGACATAACAGATGCAAGGAAATTAAAATAAACATTTTCATTCATGTATTCAGCACAATTTTCATCACTAAAGTGTAAAATAACTTGTGGCAATGTAAGTCTAGAAAATGAACACCAAATTACCATATTTACTATTACTAACCTTCATTTTTATCTTAATGATACTAATGTCCCTAGTAGGCTCTTTGTTCAGAATCAAAGAAAGAGTGTTCAGAGGACCTATAATATTCCCAAAAATCATAATGTCGTACATGTTAGATAAAATCATTCTACGAAACAGAATATTCTATTGTCTAACCAACATGAGAACATTATAAAAAGTTTCCTTTCTGCTCTATACAACAAAACATCTTGAGTTCCACGTGCAATAGCTCACTGTCGTCTGTTTGCAAACGGGATCCTAAGATAACCCAGAAGTAAATGTGCACAAATCAATTCTACCAGAAGAAACACAAATCAACAGTCTATCTTCACCCAACATAATTTCATGATAAAAAAAATTCAACAGGCTGGGAAGAGAAGCTGAAATCCTCAGTATGATAAAGAGAATATATGAAAAACTCACAGCCTGACATCATACTCAATGGAGAAAGACTGAGGAACAAAACAAGGATCCCTGTTCTCACAACAGCTATTCAATATTGTACCGGAAATTCTACCCAGAGCAATTAGGCAAGAAAAAGATATAAAAGGTAACCAAAGGGCAATTTCATTTACAATCACATCTAAAAGAATAAAATATCTAGGAGAAAATTTATCCAGAAAGGTGAAAGACCTGTAACACTGAAAACCGTAAACCATTACTGAACGAAATTTAAGAAGACCTAAATACACAGAAAGATATTCCATGTTCATGTACTGGAAGACTTAACATTGTTAAGAAGTCAACACCACTCAAAACAATATACAGATTCAACACAATCCCCATCAAAATTCCAACAGCCTTCTTTGTAGATATGGAAAAGCAAATCCTCAAATTTATACGGAACTACAAGGGGTTTTGAATAGCCAAGATAATCTTGAAAAAGAAGAATAAAGTGGGCAGACTCACACTTCCCAATTCCAAAATATACTATAAAGCTACAGTAATCAAAACTATCTGGTACTGGTATAATGACAGACATATATGTTAATAAAATAGAATTGACACTCCAGAAATAAACTCATATATCTACAGTCAATTAGATTTTCCAAAGGGTGCAAAGTCCATTCACTGGGGCAAGAATAATCTCTTTAATAAATGATCCTGGGACAACTGAATTTTTTTTTTTTT
Source organism: Trichechus manatus latirostris (assembly GCF_000243295.1). NCBI lineage: Eukaryota > Metazoa > Chordata > Mammalia > Sirenia > Trichechidae > Trichechus > Trichechus manatus. Next base: position 8,161,475 of record NW_004443991.1, read on the forward strand.
AATTATAGTAGTTTAAATGAAGTTTACATTTCAAGCTAGTCTCCCATACAAAAATTTATACATACATTGTTATGTGACCTTAATTGCTCTGCCCACGCTTTGACAGCACACTCCTCCTTTCCACCCGATTCCCCATGTCCATTTAACCAGCTCCTAACACTCTCTGCCTTCCCATCTCACCTCCGGACAGAAGCTGCCCGTTTACTCTCTTATATCTACTCGAGCTAAAAGCACACTCCTCACGAGTATCCCTTTAAGTCGCACAGTCCAGACCAACGTCTGTCTGAAGAGCTGGCCTCGGAAATGGTTTTAGTTCTGGGCTGATAGAGAATAGGGGGCCATGCTTTCTGGGGTTCCTCCAGGCTCATTCAGACCATTAAGTCTGGTCTTCTTACTAGAATTAGAGTTCTGTACCCTACCTTTCTTCTGCTCCATCAGGGACTCTCTGTTGTGTTACCTGTCAAGGGCGGTAATTGGTGGTAGCCAGGCACCATCTAGTTCTTCTGGTCTCAGGGTGATGAAGTCTCTGGTTTATGCGGCCCTTTCTGTCTCCTGGGCCAATACCTTCCTTGTAGTCTTTGGTGTTCTTCATTCTCCTTTACTGCCAGTGGTTGGGACCAACTGATGCATCTTAGACGGCCACTCGCTCGCTTTTAAGACGCCAGATGCCACTCACAAAAGTAGGATGCAGGAACCTTTCTTAATAAGGTTTGTTATGCCAACTGACCTAGATGTCCCCTGAAAGCATAGTCCCCACAACCCTACCCCTGCTACTCTGTTCCTCAAAGTGTTTGTTTGTATTCAGGAAAATTTTTATCTTTGGTTTAGTCCAGTTGTACTGACTTCCCCTGTAGTGTGTACAGTCCTTCCATTCACCTAAGATAAAACTTTTCTCCTGTCTAGTGAGTGAATAACCCTTCCTCACCCTCCTCACCCTTGTAACCATCAAAGAATGTTGTCTTCCGTGTTTAAACCTTCATGAGTTTTAACAGTGGTCTTATACAATATTTGTCCTTCTGTGACTAACTAAATTCACTCAGCATAATGACCTCCAGATTCCTTCATGTTATAACATGCTTCACAGCTTCATCATTGTTCTTTATCATTGCGTAGTATTCCATTGTGTGAATATACCATAATTTGTTTATTCATTCGTCCGTTGGTGCACACCTAGATTGTTTCCATCTTTTTGCTATGTGTACAGTGCTGCAAAGAACATGGGTGTGCATATATCTATTCATGAGCGTGCATGTATCTATTCATGAGACGGCTCTTATTTCTCTAGGATATATTCCAGGGAGCGGGACAGCTGGATCGTATGGTACTTCTACTTCTAGCTTTTTAAGGAAGTGCCGAATCGATTTCCAAGGTGGTTGTACCATTTTACATTCCCACCAACAGTGTGTAATTGTTCCAGTCTCTCCACAACCTCTCCAGCATTTATTGTATGTTTTGGACTAATACTAGCCTTGTTGCGGTGAGATGTATCTCATTGTAGTTTTGATCTGCATTTCTCTAATGGCTAACGATCGTGAGCACTTCTTCATGTGTCTGTTAGCCACCAGAATATATTCTTTGGCAAAGTGCCTGTTCATATCTTCTGCCCATTTAATTGGGTTATTTGTCTTTTTGTTGTTGAGGTTCTGCAGTCTATCGTGTAGATTTTAGAGATTAGATGCCGATCGGATTTGTCATAGCCAAAAACTTTTTCCCACTCTGTAGGTTGTCTTTTTACTCTTTTGGTGACGTCTTATGATGAGCATAAGTGTTTGATTTTTAGAAGCTCGCATTTACCTAGTCTCTCTACTAGCACTTGTGTGTTGTTACTTACGGTTCATATTCTGTTTATGCCATGTATTAGGGCTCCTAGTGTTGGCCCTATTTTTTCTTCCATGATCTTTATCGTTTTTGATTTCATGTTTAAGTCTTTGATCCATTTGGAGCTAGTTTTTGTGCATGGGGTGAGGTATGGGTCTTGTTAAAGTTTTTTGCAGATGGATATCCAGTTATGCCAGCACCATTTGTTAAAGAACTGTCTTTTCCCCAACCAACGGACTTTGGGCCTTTGTCAAGTATCAGCAGCTCACAGTAGATGAATTTATGCCTGGATTCTCAATTGTACTCCATTGGTCTGTTGTTGTACCAGTACCAGGCAATTCTGACTACCGTGGCAGTATAATAGGTTCCAAAATCAGGCAGTGGGAGGCCTCACAGTTTCTTCTTCTTCTTCAGTAATGCTTTACTTATCCAGGGCCTCTCTTCTTTCCACATGAAGTTGGTGATTTGGTTCTCCATCTCATTAAAAACTGCTGTTTGAATCTGGATCAGGATTGAATTGTATCTGTAGATCACTTTGGGTAGAACTGACATTTTCACAATGTTGAGTCTTCCTATCCATGACCAAGGTATGTTTTTCCACTTACAGAGTTCTCCTTGGTTTCTTGCAGTAGTGTCTTGTAGTTTTCACTGTATAGGTCTTTCACACCTCTGGTTAAATTTATTCCTAAGTATTTTATCTTCTTTGGGGCTATTATAAATAGTATTGATTTGGTGATTTACTCTTCGAGGTTCTCTTTGTTGGTGTAAAGGAAGCCAACTGATTTTTGTATGTTTATCTTGTATCCTGAAACTTTGCTGAAATCTTCTGTTACAGTACTTTTCTTGTGGATTCTTTGGGGTTTTCTATGTATAAGATCATATCATCTGCAAATAGAGATACTCTGGCATCTTCCCTACTGATTTGGATGCCCTTTATTTCTATTTCTAGCCTAACTGCTCTGGCTAGGACCTCCACACAATGTTGAATAAGAGTGGTGATAAAGGGCATCCTTGTCTTGTTCCCATTCTCAAGGGGAATGCTTTCAAAGTCTTTCCATTTAGGATGATTTTGGCTGTTGGCTTTGTATAAATGCCCTTAATTATACTGAGGAATTTCCCTTCTATTTCTATTTTATTGAGAGTTTTTATCATGAATGAGTGTTGGACTTTGTCGAATGCGTTTTCTGCATCGATTGATAAGATCATGTGTTTCTTGTCTTTTGTTTTATTTATGTGATAGATTCCATTGATTGTTTTTCTGATGTTGAACCATCCCTGCATACCTGGTATAAATCCCACTTGATCGTGTTGAATTATTTTTTTGATATGTTGTTGAATTCACTTGGCTAGAATATTGTTGAGGATTTTTGCTTCAATGTTCATGAGGGATATCGATCTGTAATTTCCTTTTTTTTTTGTGTTGTCATTTCATGTTTTTCGTATCAGTTATGCTGGCTTCATAGAATGAGTCTGGGAGTATTCCATTCTTTTCTATGCACTGAAATACCTTTAATAGAAGTGGTGTTACCTCTTCTCTGAAAGTTTGGTAGAATTCTCCAGTGACGCCATCCGGGCTAGGGCTTTTTTTTCTTGGGAGTTTTTTAACTACCTTTTCAATCTCTTCTTTTGTTATGGGTTTATTTAGTTGTTCTACCTCTGTTTGTGTTAGTTTAGGTAGGTAGTGAGTTTCTAGAAATTCGTGCCATTTCCTCTAGGTTTTCAAATTTGTTAGAGTACAATTTTTCATAGTATTCTGTTATGATTCTTTTAATTTCAGTTGGGTCTGTTGTGATATCACCCATCTCATTTCTTACACGGGTTATCTGCTTCTTCTCCTGTTTTTCTTTTGTCAGTTTGGCCAATGGTTTATCAATTTTGTTGATCTTTTCAAAGAACCAGCTTTTGGTCTTGTTAACTCTTTCAATTGTTTTTCTGTTCTCTATTTCATTTAATTCTGCTCTAATTCTTTTTATTTCCTTTCTTCTGGCACCTGAGGGCTTCTTTTGCTGCTCTCTTTCTGCTTGTTCCAGTTGTGGGGTTAATGTTTTGATTATGGCCTTTTCTTCTTTTTGGATGTGTGCATTTATTGCTATAAACGGACCTTTGAGCACTGCTTTTGGTGCATCAAAAGAAGTTCTGGTAGGATGTGTTTTCATTCTTGTTTGAGTCTATGAATTTCTTTATTCCATCCCTAATTTCTTCTATAACCCAGTAGTTTCTGAGCAAGGTGTTCTTCAGTTTCCATGTGTTTGATTTTTTTTCTTGCTTTTTGTTTTGTTGATTTCTACTTTTATGGCCTTATGGTCAGAAAAGATGCTTTGTAATATTTCGATGCTTTGGATTTTATTAAGGCTTGCTTTATGGAATAAAATGTGGTCTATTCTGGAGAATTTTCCATGTGCGTTGGAAAAGAAAGTATACTTGGTTGCCGTTGGATGGAGTGTTCGGTATATGTCTATGAGATCAAGCTGGTTAACTGTAGCATTTAGCTCCTCTGTGTCTACGCTGAGCTTCCTTCTGGATGTTCTGTCCTTCACCGAAAGTGGCGTGTAGAAGTCTCCTACTACTATTGTGGAGCCGTCTCTTTTCACTGCTGTTAGAGTCTGTTTACATATTTTGGAGCCCTGTTGTTGGGTGCGTAAATATTTACTACAGTTATGTCCTCCTAGTGTATTGATCCTTTAATCATTATATACTGTCTTTCCTTATCCTTTGTGGTGGTTTTGATTTTAAAGGCTATTTTGTCAGAGATTAATATTGCTACTCCTGCTCTTTTTTGAGTTTTATTTGCTTGATATTTTTTTTTTCCATCCTTTGGGTTTTAGTTTGTTTGTGTCTTTAAGTCTAAGGTGTGTCTCTCATAGGCAGCATACAGACGGATCGTGTTTTTTTATCCAAACTGCCACTCTCTGTCTCTTTATTGGTGCATTTAGTCCATTTACATTCACTGTAATTATTGATAGCTTTGAGTTTAGTGCTGTCATTTCGATGTCTTTTTTGTGTGTTGTTCACAGTTTCTTTGTTCCACTTAATTTTCTGTGCTGAGTCGTTTTTATGTATTTTCTTTTCATCTTTATCATTGCTGTTCATTTTGTGTTTGCTGAAACTCTACATTTTTCTAGTTTTTTATTTTGACTTGTAGGATTGTTAGTTTCCTTTGTGGTTACCTTAATATTTACCCTTATTTTTCTAAGTTTATACCAGTCTTTTATTTCTTTATATCGCCTTGGACTGCCTCTCCATGTAAAAAATCTATGTCTACATTTGTTAAGTCCCCAAGTGTCCAGAAGGAAGGTGTGTCCCTGTTCCCTACAGTGCGTAGGTGGTTGGGTTTTGTAGCCGGACTATGGGCACCTAATGCTGTTGGCTGTAAGGACTGGGGGGCACCTCTTATTCATAGGCCCATGTCACAGGTGACTAGGTGGCATGGGTGGAACCAACAGTCCTCAAGCCCCTGATGTGGGTAGGTGAAAACCCTGCTTAATGGGCAGACCAGTGTCAAATGTCACGAACCTGCCACTTCACAGCTGAAACAGCTGAATTTAGACTTCAGGTATATACCCTGTTCTACTGCAGTAATTAGGGCCTACACTGTTGAAATGCGTCCACACAAGTCTCTGCAGGGGGAAAGACACCCAAAGTCCGAAGATCCCTTATGCCTGTGCCTAGGCAAAGGAACTCTGCCTACCCTGAATTCCTGGTTTAGGGGAGCCAGCAGTTTATTTTTTCCCATTTGTTAATTTGTTCACTCTCCAAGGCTGGGAGAATGGCTCAGGGCATGTGACAGATCCTACTTCTGGCCCAGGGGACTCGGCAATTGCTGAAGCTGGTCCGAGACACAGTGCAGAGTAGGGAGCGGAGAGGTAAATGGGAGGGAGGTTTTTCCCTAAGGGGGTTGTTTCTGATCCATGAGTAGGCCGTACGCAAGTACTTATCTCCCGCGGATCCAGGGCTGCTCCTCACTGGTTCTGTGTGCCTGCGTAGACTCTCGGGCTGGGTCTCACCCAGTGTGGAAAACATGCCTCCCGAGCACTGCTTCTTGCCTCCCTCACTGCTCACCTGTGAGCTGCTCAGGCCTGAAAGGCTCAGGCTCTCACCAGGTGAGGTCTGGCAACTCCTCACTGCTTCCAAACCATCTCTCCCTCCCTCTCCCTCCCCCTGCCACTCAGTCCAGTTCCTCAGCTTTGCCTTAGATGTTCAGGGCTACTAGATTGTCATATATAATTGATTCACTTGTTTTCTCGCGTCTTTGTTGTAAGAGGGTCCACTGGAAGCATCTGACTACTCTGCCATCTTCGTCCCGCCTCCCTGGGACAGCTGGATTTCTATATGCAAAATAATCAAGCTGGCCCCATACCTCACATTGTGTATAAAAATTAACTCAAAATGGATCAAGAACCTAAATGTAAGAACTAAAACCATAAAAATCTTAGAAGAAAACACAGGGGTAATGGTTCAGGATCTAGTTTTTGCCAATGGTTTCTTAGATACGGGGCAGTTCTACTCTGTCCTATAGGGTTGTAGCTACAAGTCAGAATCGACTCAACACCAACAAAGTTTTTTTTTCTTATATATACACCAAAAGCAAAAGTATCATAAGACAAAAATAGATAAACTGGACTTTATCAAACCAAAAACTTTTGTGCATTAAAGGACTTTATCAACAAAATGAAAAGACAAACTACAGAATAGGAGAAAATGTGGGGGAACCATACACCAGATAAATGTTTAACACCCAGACTATATAAAGAACTCCCACAACATAACAAAAAAAGACAAACAACCCAATTAAAACAACTGGCAAAGGACCTGAATAGACATTTCACCAAAGAAGATATGCAAATGAAATAAGCACATAAAAAAGATGCTCGCCATTAGTCATTAGGGAAATATAAACCAAAACCACAATGAAATACCACTTCACTCCCACTAGGATGGCTACAATCAGAAAAAATGGAAAACAACAAATGTTGGTGATGATGTGGAAAAAGTGAAACCCTCATCCATTGCTAGTGGGTTGTAAAATGGTGCAGCCGCTGTGCAAAACAATCTGGTGGTTCCTCAAAATGTTAAACATAGCATTACGGTATGTCCCAGTAATTCCACTCATAGATATATACCCAAAAGAATTGAAAGCAGCAATACAGATACTTGTACACCAATACTCACTGCAGCACTATTCACAACAGCCAAAAGTAAAACTACCTGAATGTCCAGAAAGCGATAAATGCATAAGCAAAATGTGGTACATACAGAAAATGTTGTTGTTGTTGCTGTCTGTTGTTGTTGCTATTAGGTGCCATCGAGTTAGTTCCGACTCATAGCGATCCTATATACGACAGAACAAAACACTGCCTGGACCTGCGCCATCCTCACAAAAGTTGCTATGTTTGAGCCCCTTGTTGCAGCCACTGTGTCAATCCATCTCATTGAGGGTCTTCCTCTTTTTCACTGATCCTCTACCAAGCATGACATCCTTCTCCAGGGACTGGTCCCTCCTGATAACATGCCCAAAGTACGTGAGAGAAAGCAGTGGCATCACTGAGGGATGCAGGGGGTGTGAACCATACCCCCTGACACTTTCAAGAGGGAGTGACACCAAAATGACCCCAGGGTCTGCAGCAGCAGAAAGTGGGCCAGCATTGCCAGGGGAGGGATTACTAAGGCAGTGATGTCACTAGAATTGGTATCACCCATCACCCAGTGCAGTAATCGTCACAAACCCTCAATCACCTGCAGTCACTAAGGTTGGTTTCACCCAGTATGCTAAGTGGTCACCCACACCCCATCTCCTGCCAGTCAGGGTGTGGCCAGGCAGAGGGTCTCTGCGTTGGCCAACAGGCAAGGGGAGGAGCTGCAGGGAGCCATGGGGGGTGGGGCCAGGAGGGGTGGGGTGGCATGAAGGTGGGGCAGGGCCAGGCTGCTTCCACTCAGACAAAGTCTCGCCATCCTCACTTCTAAGGAGGATTCTGGCTGTACTTCTTCCAAGACAGATTTGTTCACTCTTCTGGCAGTCCATGATATATTCAATATTCTTCACCAACACCATAATTCAAAGGCATCAATTCATCATATATACATACAATGAAATTCCAAAAAACCCAAACCCATTGCCATAATGGATTCCGACCTACAGTGACCCTATAGGACACAGCTGAACTGCCTCATACAGTTTCCAAAGCTGTAATCTTTACGGAAGCAGACTGCCACCATCTTTCTCCTACTGAGTATCTGGTGGATTTGGACCACCGACCTTTTGGTTAGCAGCTGAGCACTTAACCACCATGCCACCAGGGCTCCTTTACAATGGAATTACTCAGTCATAAAGACAAATGAAGTTCTGATACATGCAACGACATGGATGAAACCTGAAAACATTATGCTAAGTGAAATAAATCAGTCACAAAAGAGCAGAGATTATATGATCCTACGTACACAAAATATCTAGAACAGGCTAATGCACACAAACCATAGTTTGTTAGTGACTACCAGGAGTAGAAGGAGTAAACCCAGGTGGGGCAAACACTTAAGGGCTCAGTTGCTAACCAAAGGCTAGCACAGCTCGAAACCACCCCGTGGCTCAACGGGAGAAAAACTTGATGATCGGCTTCTGTAAAGATTACAGCCAAGAACACCTTACGGAGCAGTCCTACTCTGTCACGTGGGGTAGCTTTGAGTTAAAATCAACTCGACTGCACCTAACAACAACCAGGAGTAGGAGGGAAGAAGAAAGGGAGTGTCACCGTTTAGGTAGCACTGAATTTCTGTTAAGGGTGATGGAAAAATTCAGAAATGGATAAGGGTGATAGTGATACAACATGATGAACAAGATTAATGTCACTGACCAAGAGGCAGTTGTTCGAACAGAACAAAGGGATAAAGCATGGTTTAAAATCAGGAAAGGTGTGTGTCAGTGTTATATCCTTTAACCATACTTATTCAATCTGTGTGCTGAGCAAATAATCTGAGAAACTGGATTATATGAAGAAGAACGCGGCATCAGAACTGAAGAAGACTTATTAACAACCTGCGATATGCAGATGACACAAAGTTGCTTGCTGAAAATGAAGAGGACTTGAAGCACTTACAGCTTTCAGTATGGATTACACATTAAAGTAAAGAAAACAAAAATTCTCAAAACTGGACCAAAAAACAACATCACCATAAATGGAGAAAAGATTGAAGCTGTCAAGGATTTCATTTTATTTGAATCCAAAATCAACGCCCATGGAAGCAGCAGTCAAGAAATCAAACAACATATTGTATCAGGCAAATCTACTGCAAAAGACCTCTTTAAAGTGTTAAAAAACAAAAATGTCACATTGATGACTAAGGTATGCCTGACCCCAAACCATGGTATTTTCAATCGTCTCATATGATGCAAAAGCTGGACAATGAATAAGGAAGACCGAAGAAGAACTGATGCATTTGAATTATGGTGTTTGTGAAGAACAGATAATATGCCATGCACTGCCATATGATGAACAAACAAATCCTTCTTGGAAGTACAGCCAGAAGACTCCTTAGAAGGGAGGACGGTGAGACTTCATCTAACGTACTTTGGACATGTTATCAGGAGGCACCATGCCTGGTAAAGTGGAGGGTCTGTGAAAAAGAGGAAGACCTTGAACAAGATGAACTGACACAGTGGCTGCAACAATGGGCTCAAATATAGCAAGGATGTGAGGATGATGCAGGACTGGGCGGTGCTTCATTCTGTTGTACACAGGGTCTCTATGAGTTGTAACTGACTCAACAGCACCTAACAATGTCACTGAATTGTACATGTAAAAGATGTTGAAATGGCAAATGTTTTGTAATATATTTTACCACCACGACAACAAAAGTCTATGTCTTTCACCCTGTTATGGGGTACTAAAAATGGTACAGTACTACGAATTATGATTACCAAAAACCAAACCCACTACCATCAATTTGATTCTGACTCATAGTGACCCTACAGGACAGAGTAGGACTGACTCATACAGTTCCCGAGGCTGTAAATCTTTATGGAAGCAGACTGCCACATCGTTGTCCCAAGGAGTGGCTGGTGGGATCGAACTGCCTGGTGGGCTTGAACCACTGGCTTTTCAGTTAGTAGCTGAGCGCTTTAACCACTGCGCCACCAGGGTTCTTCTGAATAATGATTAGACACTTATCAAATGTAAATTTCACATAAACACAGCTGTCCTCAGAACCCTATCAGAAAATGGAAAATGGATAACAGTAATATCCAAGCAGGGATGTGCTGTACACAACACAGAACAAATACACTTTGTCTTAGGGTTGCATCTAGAAGAGCGACCAAAATCTACCTGGACATGTAAAATACACAAACACACAAAGAATTTACTGAGCTGCCTCACCTGACTGGTCTGCATTATTTGCTCTACCATCTTCTACAGAAATCTATACATAATCAACATAAATTTACAGGATTTCCCCATGAAATGTTTCCATATAAAAAGCCAAAAATACTAAAATATACAAATGCGATAGTAATTATAAAATATCTACTGAGTCACAAAATGTTTCAAGTTTCTAAGAAAGTTGTAAATGTGGGATATAAAGTTTACTGCATCATGTATTATTACAAATTCCTAGGCCTAGAAGTCATACACTTTCTCAGTGCCCTCATACCCTATAAAGTAAAAATGAATAGAATACTTTGCTGAAACAAGAAGAATTACAGAGCCAATAAACTGAATATTAACTATAAAGATGTTTGTAACTTTATTCGATCAATGGTAGAACTACGAAGTAAAAATATAGTTTTTAATATAAACATCTTGTTTCACTTAACCTTGGCTATTCCTGAAAAGCCTGTACAAATAAATAATCACTACGCTATCTAACTTACATCTGGTACCTCTTGGCAATTCAAGTTCCATTTGGTAGTACTGGAGACAGTCTTACAGCTTTGAAGCTAAAAGGCAGGTTAAGGATCTACCACCCTCAAGGTTAGTAAACTGTGGTCCAAGAATATCAAATGACATGCCCACGGGTACATACTTGGTTAGGTTCCTGTGATTATGTTGGAGTTTATCACTAGTTCAGGTATCAAATTATAAATCAGTAAACATATATGCCATTTTACATTAGGCAGAGGGTTTTTCTATGTTTGGATTTGATGGTTTTACTCGCTCTGCATATTTGTTAGGCCAGTATTTGCAAATAACTTTAGAGTCTATATACCTATATTACTGAATTTTCTATGGTATAATCCTATGCTATATCAAACTAAATGAGGCTAGTTTTCAGACCTGAAAAAAAATTAGAGGGCTCTTAGAGGTCTTCCTATATACAAGAAAATTAAAATCCAGAGAAGACATTGGTAGTTCAGTGGTACAATTCTCTCCTTCCATGCAGGAGACCAGAGTTCAACTCCTGGCCAATGCACCACATGTGCAGTCACCACACTGTAAGTGGGGTTTTGCGTGTTGCTATGATGCTCAACAGGTTTCAGTGGAGCTTCCAGATTAAGATGGGCTAGAAAGAAAGACCTGGTGATCTACTTCCAACAGTCAGCCATTGAAAACCCTATGGATCACAAAAGTCTGATCAGCAACTGATCAGAGGGATGGTGGAGGACTAGGCAGTGTTTTTTTTTTTTTCCATTGTGCTTGGGATTGCCATGAGTCAGGGGCTGACTCACAGCAGCTAACAACAACAACATCCAGAGAGGTTAAGAGTCTTACACTAAAATTCAACTTAACTAACGATGGTAAGACTATGTTTTAATTATTTTATCTTTTTTCAATTTGGAAACCTAAATGGGCTATCACCATCAACAACTATTCTAGATATACTTAAAATATTCCAGAAATAAAAAACTGTTACTTACTATATTTGGTTTAAGATAGATCAAGACATTTGACATTGAAATAGCCAAACAACAGACTTTAAGGCGCAGTCCCTAAGTCAAGTACCCTGACTATATAATGCAGATTCAGTTGATGTTACTTCCGTCTTTGCTACTCTGGTCCACAAGTCCTAAAATCACTTTTTCACTTACAGGCAAAGTTTAGAGACTGAAGCTAAGTCTCCCACCACACATCTTCCATGCCCACACATCCAATCAAGACTGTGTCTTAAGAACACTATCTCGTGTACTAGCTCTTACCATAAATAAACGTATGTAAATGTGCAAGGTCTAAAGAATGTGAAAAACAAATACACAAACTGAATGACATTTCCCCCAAAGCAAACATAAAGTGACATTTATGTTAACTATGACGCAAAAAGCAACATGAATGACCTTAACAATAAGAAAACAAATTAAGTATTCTTACCTGTCCTGTGACTGTTCTTCATACATCCTCTCCTTGCCTTCTTTAAAGAGTCTTATTGCCCGTTTGGACTTTTTCATTAGACTATCAATGTAGATTTTAAAATATTCATTCTCACTGAGTTGGGCAAGTTTCTGGTTGTCATCATATTTACTTAATATAAGCCGCAAATGCTGATATGTATCAGGTAAAATATCAAGTATATATGGTGGGCTATTTTTCAACTGAAGTTTGGGATTTTGGCACAGTCTCACCTAAAAAAAAAAAAGACAGAAATAAAACATTTTCATATCAACTGCAATACCTTATTTCACAGAAAAATAATAAATTTATAGAACTAAGTACTGCTTATTCATTTTCTATAGAAAAATTATCTTTATTACTACTATATACAAAGAACTGGTAAATATTCACATCTGTCCTAATGCAATTAAATCCTATTTTCTTCTCCCATTCAGTCTTTTCTATTATCACTCTTACTTTCGACCCCTAATGCTTTTGTTCTCTCTTCTATAACATCCGATTGTTCATAGCTTCAGAGAACACCTGTGTGCTAATCACTGTATACCACTAATAGTCTTATTTTAAATAAAAATGAGGAAATGGGCCTCTTCTGCTGGCAACCAGTATCTCACATTTAAACATTATTTTACTACGTTGAACACTCAGCTAAAACTCTTTCATAGATTTTAATTAATGTTTTGGCATATTGTTCCTGAACCCTCAGGAGAATAAAACAAAGAGGTACAATTTTAATAACTGAATCATTAAGCAGTAAATAGGTCAGGCCAGAACTAGTCTTTTCCATCTCCCCATACTTTCTACCACACCCATAAACGTATTATGTAAGGGTTCAGTCATCCATCAGGTGGCACTTAACCACTGGGGCATTCAGGGCTGCCTGCAGAATTGAAGATATGCTCTGCCAGCAAGAAAAAGTAGTTGTTCTACTATATTCATTTGTGTGTATTCACGGGATTTATCCCAGAGAAGTCCAGCTCATTCTTACTCCTCTACTTAAGAAAAGAAGAATCCTGAAATTTGGAAGAAGAAAAAAATTAAGTAAATCACTGAGAATTGCACAAGAATATACACACTCTAACTGCACAGCACTCTTATAAAAAGCAGTAGGCAGTAGGTACTCATAAAGGGGTTTACAGCAAGCCCCGGTTGTGCAGTGGTTAAGCACTCAGCTGCTAACCGAACGGTCAGCAACTCAAACCCAATAGCCACCCCGAGGGAGAATGTAGCAGTCAGCTTCTGTAAAGATTTACAGTCTTGGAAACCCTATAAGCCAGTTCTACTCTGTCCTACAGGGTTACTATGACTCAGAATCAACTTGACGGCAAGGGGTAGGTACAGCGAAGCTAATGAAGCTTCTTAAACGTTAGGGTCCCTCACACACTTGGCCCTCTTCTAAGGCCTGAATCATAATTTTTTTTAAATAAAATTTTCAAGAACAAGATATTATATGCACAATTGGTTAAGATTACTGTCTTTTTCCATTATAACTTCTCTTTTGTTATACTTAACCTCCTACTGGGTGGCACTGGTGTGGCCACAGGCATTTGTGTGACATGGCTAATGTGAATTTGAATTGGAGAAATGTTTAGTTGGGGCTTAGTGGAAGACAGAGTCACTTCTGTAAACAGTTAATTACTGTCAGCAGTCCTGCTGAAATAACGTCTTCAGGCCTACTTCAAGTGCCCACAGTACCAATTAGCCCAGCAGGGGGACAGGATGGTCCAACTCACATTTGGCAACTGACCGTGTACGATGGCACCCAGCACTGGAAACACGTGCACCATGGAAGTGATCGAACCAGTCTACATTATTTCTCTGGATTTCTATGTTTGTGGATATAGCAGCTTCTAAAAATTTATAATTTCTTGTGACTGTTTTCTCATTCTAAACAAAACTGATTTTCATATCCAATTTTATATTTGTACTTTGCATTTGTATTTTTCTTTAAAAGGACCCTTCCAAATTGTTACGTTTCAGATTTCACAAAACATGGATGTGCCATTGGATACTTATAAAAGCGCTTGGGCCTAAAACAAAACAGCTAAATGGTAATAATTTCAAGAATTACAAACATAATAAATCAAGGAAACAACAAAATGAAAACAAGTACCCTTATACTGAATATATCTTACTTACTTTCTTTAAGAAATTACCACATCATTTTTTTTGTGAAGAGAAGAATCCAGTTCAAATTAAACAAGCCTCAGCCCCTTGTCCCTAGTTTAAGGCAACCATTTCTCACATTAATCTAGAGCATTCTCACATCTTCCTTTGTATACACTGCCTAAAGCAGAACTGTTTAGCACACAGCACATAATACATGAATGAATGGATAGATCGATGAATTGATTAATAGATTCAAGAACACTTGATGTGTACATTGTACACAAATATTTTGATTGTATTATTTTCTTTATTTTCAGGATTAAACTATGATAGTATTCCAATTAATAACCCAAACATGATTTCCTAAAGAAATTCTTATAAAGGAAGGACAGCATCTCAATTATTAAATAATGCCGAATTTTTACAAAGATATAATTAAATGAGCTGACAAAGTTCCCCCTCCTCTTTTTTTTTTTTTCCTGATACTTTTCTATAACTAGAGACACTCATTTTGCCCTAAAGAATGATTAAGTCCCAAATATGACAATGATATAACAAACCCTGGTTGAAATAGGAGACAGTTTTTCAATTCTTTAGATTAAAAGATACTATCAAAAGTACACATAAATTTCACAAATTCAGCAACCAACATCCTACAGCAGACACAACTTAAACTCAGCAACATTAAACTTGGTTAAAAATGTTACATAGATAAATTATTAACTTCTAGTTAGAAACCAAGTAGCTTCAAATTGATCTCCTCCAACGGTGAATTTTTTAACTAATATATAAAAAAAAAAGTCTCTAGGGCATTTTTTTCAGATATTGCAAATAAATTTTCTTTAATAGAAAATTTAAGTTTTACAGATTTTTAATTCATTATTCTCTACGTGATTTTTTATTACATTTGCTTTATTTAAAATTGTAGCTCTACCCGGGAATTTAATGCTTTATTCAGTAAAACTGTTTGAGTAACTACTATATACCTGGTACAGAGCTTAGTGCCAAGACATTACAGATGATTAGGACATACTTCCTGCTTCAAGGAGTCTGGCAGAAGAGACCTAGTTCTGTATAATTAACTTAGGAACAATATAATTCTTGCTGTAAGGGATCTGAGTAAAGATCCCGTCCAGTCCCTTCATTTCCAGACAAAGAAACTAAGAACCACAAAGATTAAGGGACTATTATAAAATCATTAATCCAACACAAGAGCCTGTATCTTCTGAATCTTCGGCTGATCTCCTTTCTACATATATCACGATTTAATTAGAATTAGGCATATAATGAATGATGCTGCTAAACTCATTTACATTTTTATTTTATTCTATTTGCAAATTACATGAACTTCAGGAATTATTTTTTTAATTCAAAAAACTGATTACGTGTAAGGCACTGTTTCAGGCCCTGGGGAACACAAAAGGAATACACCACAGACCTGCCCCCTCAAGGAGGTGGAAGACCCAAACCCACAACTGACAAGTTGATTCCCACTCACAGCAACCCTACAGGACAGGGTAGAATTGCCCCATAGGGTTTCCAAGGCTGTAGTCTTTATGGTAGCAGACTGCCACATCTTTCTCCTACGGAATGGCTAGTTGAACCTCCGACCTTTCGGTTAGCAGCCAAGTGCTGAACCACGGCGCCACCAGGGCTCCTTAGTGGGAGACAAGTGGCTCAAAAAAAATTAAAGTAGAATTTAAGTACTGTAATGGAGAAGACTACAAAATACTACAGAAGAAAGGAAAAACCTTACTCATCTACATGAGATTGTCACAAAAGGCGTATCTGAATCTGTCAAAAGGGAATATTCCAGGCAGAGGGGTGCGGAAAGCTTAAGAGGCACAAGAGAGCACAGCATGTTAAGAAAGAAGTAAATGGTCATTCGTGAGGTTTGAGTATAGGAAGTCTGTGGGTGAGTGGTACCAAATCTGCAACGGGCTAGGGTCAGTTCATCAAGGCCCTTGTAAACCACACCATTTTCTAAAATTGTACTTGGGGAAGTGCAACATACAACACTGAGCTGCTAGATACTGCTGAGTGTGCAGTTCATCAGTTGGATTAGTATTAAACCCTGTGATTTACGACAGCTCCTGCCGAAAATGAATAACCCTACACTAGAACTACGACTTGTAAGCAGGTCAAATTCAATTCAATTCAATAAATATTTACTGAGTGCCTGCTATGTGTAAGAAAGTACTGAGAAAGGCTGGGAAAGAAAAACTGCCTTTCTAAAAGCACTATATGGGGCGGGGGGTTGGGGGGGTGGGAATCAAGCTCACCACGAAGTTCAAGTTCAGATTCAAGTGACGTAGATCTCTTCCAGAAATATCTAAGTCTCTTCCCGGAATGAAAGCTGGTCCAACACAGAAGCGCCCTCACAAAGAACAAATCTGCACTCACATCATATACTGACTGGTGCACCAACCAGTGTGTAAAAGGACCCAGTTTGATAACAATGTTACTCTTCTTTTGTGAAAAGATAAAACATTTAGTATTGGATTTAGGCTTACAATTTCATTATAGTCATGTAACTGGAAGGATTCTAGAGCTAAAGAAGACCTAGGAGATCACCAGGACAAACTCTCTCATTTTCACATGACAATACTAAAACACAGAAATGAAACCTAGCTAAGATCACTGATCAGAACCGTGAAGTCTGGACTTACAAGTCAGGTACTCTCTCCATTACAATACATAACTGCTTGCTTTACTTGCTTAAATTTTCTGATGTTTTTTAAGTTTTGGTTTTTTTTCTTGTTGTTAAAAATGTTAGTTTTATCTAACTTACGACTGTTGTAAACACATATGTATTTATCAAAGCATATGTGATAGTTAATTTTATATATCAACTTGGCTAGGCGATGGTGCCCAGTTGTTTGGTGTCTGGAAAAATGCTAGGCTAGATGCTTAAAAAAAAAAAAAAAGTAGATGTGAGTAAGTTAGTTGGCCTTAAGTAAATCAGATGACCCTGCAAAGCGTGTGGGGGGGTATGCGGGGGGAGGCAGGGTTTCTCATCCAATCAACTGAAGGACTAAAAAGCAAAAAGGGAGTTTTCCCTAGGGAGTATTCTGTCCCCAGACTATAAGCAGACATTTTGCCAAAACTCCTTCACTCTTCCCATCACCTAACCTATATATTCTGAGACACATGACTGCAGGAGTCTCCAGCCTGCTGTCTGACCTACAGCCCCCTTACAATCATATGAGACAATTCACTAAAAAAAAAATCTATGTATTTTACTGGTCCTGTTTTTCTAGAGAACCCTAAGACAAATGTATTTAAAGAGTTTTAAGTAGATCTCTTTGTACATGTCTGCATTGTAACGCATGCATAACAATATGTCTAATACATATACATATACTACATAAGTATTTCAATAAATACATAAATATGTATTAAATATGCACATACACAAAACATATATTCAACCATCATATCAAAGCAATGGCACAAATCTAAAAAGAGGATTTACTAGTGCTATAAGAATTTTCAAAGCCATTAATTGTTCATAGAATACACTTGCACTCAGTGTTTCCTGACTTGTGCCTTAATTAAAATTTCCATCCAAAGGTAAAAAAGAGGTATAAGATCAGCTAACGTATTTCTTCCAAACAAGGTTCAAACCAGCCCCTGAAATGCATGAAAGAAATGCTAGTGAAGCGAATGAAAATTTGAATAGTAAGGAATTGTGTCTGTACTGTAGCATACTCTCATTACAAAAAACTCACTTTATGGAGCATTAAACTATACTGAATTAAATCATGTACCCTCAAAGTGAAATCAAGTTCATTCTTTAAGACAGTATGGGATGCCTGAAATACTCCTTGTCCTGGCCCCATCCTGTAAATGTAAGAGTTTTCTTACTGAAGTTACATAAGACACGTAATTGTGGTTAAAAAAAAGCATCTGAGAGTTCTTTCAGTTCTATCTTGCATGGTCTAAAGTACAAAAATATTAAAAAGTTCTTTCTACACAGAATATTAACTACATAAAAACAAGAAGGCTAACACATTAAATTGGTCATGTGTCTAAAAACCCATTACCATCGAGTCGATTCCAACTCATAGAAACCAAATAGGACAGAGAGAACTGCCCCATTGAGTTTCCAAGGCTATAATCTTTACAGAAGCAGAGAGTCACATCTTTCTCCCATGGAGCAGCTCGTGGGTTTGAATCACTGACCTTTTGGCTAGCAGGCGAGCGCTTAACCACTGTACCACCAAGGCCCCATATTGTGTGTCTAGTCTATTTAAAAACAGTAGGATTTGGGTAAAACTACCAATTTGCTTGTGGTTTTCAATGAAGCTTTCATTAGAAGATTCATTTAGGAATACTCATTAAATAACCACAAAATTATAATAAAAATTATCAAGTATATATTCATTTGTTCACTATCTTTCTTCCAAATGAGAATGGAACTTCCCTAACAGTGAAAAACTATCTGTCTTCCTCACAGGTCAATCCCCAGCACCTAATATAACCTTACATACAGTAGATGCTCAATACATATTTGATGGCATGAAGCAGGAAGAAAATGAGGAAAGGAACAAAGAAAGAAAATTCTCGGAAGAAATATGTAGTATTACAAACAAGATATCCCTATCAATATTGAAATCGATCAAAAAATGACTACAAAATGTGGAGTGGAATAAAAAATTGGTATAAAAAATGGTAATACCAAATACAGGAGGAAAATACCCTTTTGATTTATTCCCCATGGAAAAGAGGAAGAATCACAGTATTCCATGGAGCAGTGTGTTTGACTCTCTTTATACTATGAATATAGATACTAGAATCAAGCAAACCTAGGCTCTGGTCCTGCCATTTACCTGCTTTACAACCTTGGGCAGGTTTCTTCTTCTGGAAGCATCTTGTTGTTGTTGTGTAGTTGTGTCGATTCCGACCCAGTGACCCTACAGGAGAGAGTAAAACTACCCCAAGGAGACTCTTACCAGTACAGCTGTTAGAAGAGAAGCGCAGAGTGCTCTGCACAGTACCTGGCACACAGCAGACATGTACCACTTTTTAGTATTTTTTCTACTCCTTTATATTCCATTGTCAAGGAAAAATTAAAAGTAGACCAAGGGCAATGACCACTTTGCGATGATCATAATGATGTTTAAAGGTCTTGTTATCTCATAAAGTTATTCATACTACCTGAAACTCTGTAAAAGTCTGGTTGTTCTGCGCGGGAAAGCAGGAAATAGGGTTTCTAAGGCCAGGTCAGTAATTTTCCATTCTTGTAAAATCTTCTTGTCCCTTCAATTCAAGAGACTCTCAGAAAAAGATTTCGGGCTAAACTACCAAATCTTTTAAGAAGTAGAACATTAATAACTACATTTACCATTGCTATGGTGATACAATGTGCGTGAGCTAATGATTATTTACATATTAATGTGTTATAAAGCTACAAAACTTAGTCTAATGCTTTCAAAATGCTTCTTTAGTTACTAAACACTTAAGAAACATTAAATAAAATCCAAACAGTAGATAAAAACAGCACTGTGGCATCATTTAAGTCACAGCATGTGTTTCAGATGATCTTCATACAAAAAGTGAGAATAGATTTCCATTAAACTTTTTACTTATTTACGCACTCAACTGCCAAAATACTGGTTATAATATACAATTTTAAAATAAGGTTTAGAGGCGGGGCCAAGATGGCAGAGTAGTCAGACAGCTTCCTATATCCCTCTTACAACTAAGACCTGGAAAAACAAGTGATTTGATTGTATATGAACATCTAGGAGCCCTGAACAAGGCAAAATTGTGGAATCGGACTGAGTAGCAGGGGGAGAGGGAGACAGTTCAGAAGCAAGGAGCGCCAGAGCAGTGGCCACGGCAGTACTGCAGCTCTTCAGCTGCTCTGGGTCCGCAGTGAAGCCAGCAAACAGCTGCGCACACGCTCCAGAGGCAGTTTCCACATCAAGAGAGATCCGGCAGCAGAGATTCTACTTGGACACTCCAAACCAGTGAAAAGCAGCTCCCAAATGACTAAAGATAAGTACATGCCTGCGGCCTTTCGTGGGGATTTAAAAAAAAAAAAAAAGCCCATTTGGGAAAACTTCTCTCCCTTTTACCTCCTCCCTGCCCGCTCTGCACCAGGAGTCCACTGGGCCAGAAGTAGATCCCAAAAGGCACCCTGACCCATTCTCCCGGCCTTGGAGAGGGAACAAATCAGCTACTGGCTCCCCTAAGCCAGGAACTCAGAGTTGGTACAGCTCCTTCGCTAGGCACAGGCATAAGGCGTCCGCAGACTTTGAATGCCTTACACCCCTGTATAGACTTGTGGGGAACCATCTCAACAGCATTAGCCCTCACTACCACAGTACAACAGGGTAAACACCTGAAGTTTAACTTCAACTGTTTCAGCTGTGAAGGGGAAGATTTCTGACCCTCGTCACAGCCCTGCCTCTTAAGCAGGCACCTTTACTGATCCACAACAGGGGCTTGAGGACTGGTGACAGCACCTATGCCACCTAGTCAGCTGCTACAGGAGTCCAAGAAAAAGTGGTGCCCTCGAGTCTCTACAGCCAACAGAGTAGGGTGCTCATAGTTCAACTGCAAAACTCACCTAACTACATGCCCTAGGGAATAGGACACGCTTTCCTTTCAGACTCTCAGGGGCAGCCGTAAGCCCCCTGCCTGGCTCAGCGCGTGACCCCCTACCACAGCCAGATACCAGTGGCTGCACCAATCATCCATGCCTCTCTAAGACCGTAGGTGAGAACCTGCACCACACACTCGGTGACCGACTACCTAGTCCTGAGCTGAACCCATATAGGAAAACTTAACGGCCTCCTGTGTGCACATACTTACAGAACTAACTACCTGATAACAGGACATTAGAGCTTCAAAGACGCCAATAATCAATCTAGCACACACAAGCAGCCTATTGGGGCATATCAAAACAAAACAAAACAAGAAGCTAAGACTCACTAAACAAATACAAAATAAAATTATAATAACTTATTGGTGGCCCAGAAACAACAGTCAATATCAAATCATATAAACAGGCACTCCATGATGGCTTCAACAAGCTCCCAAAATAAAGAATCAATAAATTCTCTGGAGAAAGAGAATTTCTTGGAATTACCAGAAACAGAATACAAAAGATTAATATACAGAACTCTTCTAGAAATTAGAAAGGAAATCCGACAAAATGCTAGAAACAGCCAAGGAACACACAGAGAAAGTAGTAGCGGAACTTAAAAAAGTTATCGAAGAACATAACGACAAATTCAATAGGCTGCAAGAATCCATAGACAGACAGCAATCAGAAATCCAGAAGATTAACAATAAAATTTCAGAATTAGACAACTCAAAAGAAAGTCATAAGAGCAGAACTGAGGCAGTAGAAGTTAGAATTAGTGACACTGAAGATAAAGCACTTGACGCCAACTTATCTGAAGAAAAATCAGACAAAAGAATGAAGAAACACTAAGAGTCATGTGGGACTCTATCAAGAGAAATAACCTACGAGTGACTGGAGTACAGGAACGGGGGGATAACAGAAAATACAGAGAAAGTTGTTGAAAATTTGTTGATGGAAAACTTCCCTGATATCATAAAAGATGAGAAGATATCTATCCAAGATGGTCATCGAAACCACATAAGGTAGATCCCAAAAGAAAGTCACCAAGGCATATTATAATCAAACTTACCACAACCAAAGAGAAAAACAGAATTTTAAGAGCGTCTAGGGATAAAAGAAAAGTCATCAACAAAGGAGAGTCAATTAAAATAAGCTCAGACTACTCAGCAGAAACCATGCAGGCAAGAAGGCAATGGGATGACATATATAAAGCCTTGAAGGAAAACAACTGCCAGCCAAGAATTATATATCCAGCAAAACTGTCTCTCAAATATGATGGCAAAATTAGGGCATTTCTAGATAAACAAAAGTTCACAGAATTTGCAAAACCCAAACCAAAATTAAAACAAATATTAAAGGGAGTCCTACGGTTAGGTAATCAATAGTGTCAGATAACAACCAAAGACTAGAATACAGGACAGAGCAGACAGATATTGACTTAGATAGGGAAGTCAAAAATACACCAAAGCTAAATACATTGAAAATAGGGAAACAGAGATATCAATATGTCAAAAACGACATTAAAACAAAAAAGAGGAACTTAAAAATGCAAACATTGATTTTTCACCTGGAGGGGAAGTCAAGGCAATGTAAAGTAATAAAAGACTGGTATAAACTTAGAAAAATAGAGGTAAATATTAAGGTAACCACAAAGGATTCTAACAATCCTACAAATCAAAATAAAAAAGTAGAAAAACATAAAGACCCAGCAAACAGTAAATCTACAATAATGAAAAAGATGAAAGATAAATACATAAAGAAAAACAACTCAGCACAGAAAATTAAGGGGAACAAAGAAACTGTGAACACCACACAAAAAGAGACATCAGGATGACAACACTAAACTCATACCTATCAATAATTACGCTGAATGTAAACGGACTTAATGCACCAATAGAGACAGAGAGTGGCAGACTAGACGGAAAAGCATGATCTATCTATATGCTGCCTACAAGAGACGCATCTTAGGCTTAAAGACACAAACAGGCTAAAACTCAAAAGATTGAAAACAATACATCAAGCAACCAACACTCAAAAAAGAGCAGGAGTGGCAATATTAATCTCTGACAAAATAAACTTTAAAGTGAAATCCACCACAAAGGATAAGGAAGGGCACTATATAATGACTAAAGGATCAATACACAAGGAAGACATAACTATAATAAATATTTATGCACCCAACAACAGGGCTCCAAAATACATAAAACTCTAACAGCACTGAAAAGAAAGATAGACAGCTCCACAATAATAGTAGGAGACTTCAACACGCCAATTTCGGTGAAAGACAGAACATCCAGAAAGAAGCTCAACAAAGACACGGAAGAGCTAACTGCTACAATCAACCAACTTGATCTCATAGACATAT